>NW_024080695.1:1603284-1620288 GCF_003009895.1 Hyaena hyaena
TCTCACCCCCTCCCTGATCACACCCCCTCCCTGTTCTCACCCCCTCCCTGTTCTCACCCCCACCTGTTCTCACCCCCTTGCTTATACCCCCTCCCCCCCAGTCCTCTAGCTGCACAGAGCGCTGGGGGGGGGGGGGCATGGCTTTCCTGCTGGGACCATTTTCTCTCCTGTCCTGGCCCCTGGGAATTCTAGGAGAGTCTCCAGCTTTGATGTTTTCCCTGCTCAGCCCACCATACAGCCTCATTTAAAAACAAAACCTGAGGACTCTTGCCTTCCCAGCCTTCTGGAAAACTCTGCGGCCATACTCCCAGGCTAGCCCGGACTGTTCTCTGTCCTCACCTGCCTGCTTCTGGCTCTGTACCGGAGCTTGGCGCACAACTGGCCGCCCCACAGCTTCACGCCTTTCATCCCCACCCGACCATCCTCCTCTGTGCCTCCCGTTTGCTCTGCACACCCCAGCTCTGCCTGCCCGCCGTGGCGCGCCCGTGCAGACCGACAGCAGCGTTGTCACGTTGAAAAGCTCGTTTTGATTACAGGAGTTATTATTATTTACACCCGAGATATTGTCGATGAGCTCCTGTCTTAGTTTTGTGGGTGCTGGCGCCTTCTTTGCTCACCCTCCCCCGTCCACACTGCTCTCTCCGCCATGGATTCGCCCTCCTCCCTGCCGGTTTGCACACGGCCGGCTCCGGCTTGCACCCTGCTGGGAGCCCCATTCAGGCTCATGCTGTGCATGGCCAGCGCTGGTCACTTGGGTTGAATGATGGCCACCCAAAGATGTCCACGTCCTGGTCCCTGGGATTTGTGAATGTGGCCATATTTGGTAAAGGGGTCTTTGCAGGTGTAATCGAGGGTCTTTAGGTGAGGAAGTGACCCCGGACTATCCGAGTGGCCCTAAACCCAACGGCAAGTCCGGGGGAATTCTCAGATAGGAGAGCCAGGGGGAAAGTTGAGGCACACGGAGAGGGGGAAGCCCAGAGAGGGCAAGCGGCCGTGTGGCCGCAGGGGCGGAGACGCGAGTGATGTGGCCACCAGCTGAGGAATGCCAGCAGCCAGCAGGAGGGCAGGATGCAGGCAGGGCCCCCTGTGAGCGGTGGAGGACTGAAGTCCCATCTGCAGCCTGGTTTTGGGCTTCAGGCTTCCGGAACAGAGACACTCATGGCAGCCCCAGGACACTGATCTAGGCATCCTGACACAGAGCAATGGAGTTGCCGCCTCTGGGGAGCTGCCTGCCCAGTGCCCCGCCTGGGCACCACAGTCCCCCTGCCTCCGAAGCCTCGGCCGGGACGCCAGCCTCATGCTAGGTGGGGCTGTACAGAAACAGGCCAGTGGAGCACAGAAATCCACCCGCTTACACTCGCACACTCTTTGGGTTCTAACATAAGTTTACAGACTATCAAACCTAATCGCAGACATGTAGATGCAAGCGGAACTGAAAAAGAAATAAAAACTTAAAGCAATAGTAAGGTTCTAAAACACACCCCTAGCCAGCAAAGGTGCTAGCGTTTGGCTGTTTGCAGGGACTCTCCTGGTTCTACAGCCTTCAGAGCACACCAGGTGCAGACCCCAGAGTGAGCTGGGTGGGGTGCGGTCCCCACAGGTGCGGAGCATCTTATTACCAGAGACTTGTGTCAACGTTCCCACATGGTGTGAAGTGTTCAGAGAGGGGCTCTGGAGTGGGACGGCCGGGTGTGGCCTCTGCTCCCCAGGCAGTGACTAGGGGGAGCGACCAGGTCACAGAACACGGGACAGGACTTTGAACGGCTGTCTGCCAGCAGGTTGGATAACTTCGATGAAATGGACAAATTCCCAGAAGACTAAATCATGAAGAAATAGAAAATATGAATAGTCAGCAGATTGAGTCAGTACCCAAAATATCTCCCAATAGGGGCGCCTGGGGGGCTCAGGTGGTTACATGTGCAACTCTTGACTTTGGGTCAGGTTATGATCCCAGGGTCTTGGAATTGAGCCCTGAGTTGGGCTCTGTGCTTGCAGCATGCAGCCTGCTTGGGATTCTCCCTTCCTCTCTCTCTCCCTCCCCCACCACTCCCCAACCTTCTCTCTTCTAAAATAATAATAATTAAAAAAAAAAATCTTCCAACAGAAAAAGGTCCTGGCCCTGATGGCTTCACTGGTGAATTCTACCAAACATTTAAAGAATTCATCTCGAACTTTCCCAAAAAACTGAAGAAAAGGGTACATTTCTTAATTCATCCTAAGAGCCCACATTACCCTCATGCCAAAGCCAGACAGACCCTGTAAGAAAAGAAAAATACAGACCGCCATCCCTTATGAACATTGACACAGAAATCCTCTGCAAAATACTGGCAAACAGAATTCAGCAATATATTAAAGGGACTACAGACACGACCAAGTGGAGTTTATTCTTGGGATGGAAGGAGGGGTACCATACGTAAGCTGATCAGAACGGGGGGAAAACCCACACCAGCATACTAATTGATCCAGAGAGAGCATTTAACAAAATAAAGCACCGTTTCATGATAAAAACACTCAACAAAGTGGGAACAGAAGGGAACTGCCTCTCCATAAGAAAAGCCACATATGGGGGCGCCTGGGTGGCTTAGTCGGTTAAGCGTCCGACTTTCGCTTAGGTCATGATCTCGCGGTTCGTGGGTTCGGGCCCCGCGTCGGGCTCTGTGCTGACTGCCAGCTCAGAGCCTGGAGCCTGTTTCAGTCTGTGACTCCCTCTCTCTCTGACCCTCCCCTGCTCACGCTGTCTCTCTCTCTCCTAGAAATAAATAAAAATATTAAAAAAAAAAAAAAGAAAAGCCACATATGAAAACCCACAGCCAATAGCGTGCAAATCAGAGCCACAGTGAGATCCCACCTCACACCCGTTGGGAGAGCTGCTGTGGGAAACAGCAGAAAACAACAAGTGTTGACAAGGACGTGGGGAAACTGGAAGCCGTGCACTGTCGGTGGGAGTGCACACTGGCATAGCAGCCGTGGAGCGCAGTGTGGCAGGCCCTCAAAAGATGGGTGCACCCCCACATCACAGCAGCGTTATTCACAACACCTAAGTCATGGAAGAAACTCAAGTGTCCATCAACCAATGAGCGGAAAAGCAAAACATGGCCCCTCCACATGATGGAATGTTCCTCTGCCTTGAAGAGGAGGGACATCCTGTCACCCGTCACCACGTGGATGAGCCTGGAGGACACTGTGCTCAGTGAAATAAGTCACGAGGGATAAACACTGGATGATTCCACTTACACGGGGTCCCTAGCGCAGTCGGATCACAGAGACAGAGGCGAGAAGGTGGAGCCAGGGCTGGGGGGAGTGAGGCGGGGAGCTGGTGTTTAATGGGTGTTAGAGTTTCAGACTCCGGGGATGGACTCAGGGGGATGACAGCACAGCACCGTGAATGTGCCCAATACCCCTGAGCTGGACACTAAAATCAGTGATTGTGGCAAATTTTATGTGTATTTTACACAATAAAAAGTTGAAAAAAAAGTTCAGTGAAACAAAGAGGTTGGACCCATCTTATGGCCACTACGTGTTTTAATTTCAGACGGTGCGGATCGGCTCCTCACAAAGGATGAGGGGATCCACGTTCCTCTGTTTGCTACCACTTCCCATCACCACGTCTTCATGCTTTTCTATCACGTGTATTATTTACAGTGTCAGGACTACCCTCGGGCGCCTGGGGGGCTCAGCGGGGTGGGCGTCCGACTTCGGCTCAGGTCATGATCTCACAGCTGGTGGGTTTGAGCCCCACGTCAGGCTCTGTGCTGACAGCTCAGACCCTGAAGCTGCTTCGGATCCTGTGTCTCCCTCTCTTTCTGACCCTCCCCTGCTTGCGCTCTGTCTATCTCTCTCTCAAAAATAAACAAACATTAAAAATGTTTAAGAAAAAGACAACTCTGTTCTGTGACCATAATGTCCCAATTTTTGGCTCTATAATTTAAAAAAATCAATGCTTGCCGCTTGCACCTCAGATATATCTGAGTATTCCTGGGATTGGCTAGATAGGGGAGATTACTTGAATGCTTTTTTTTTTTTTTTTAACCACAAGAAGAGCTCACGGCTGTTGTGTTCTGAGAGCCCCTCCGTGTTCGAGACTGTCCCCTTGGCGCTCAGATCCGTGGCACACAATCCATCCTTCAGAACGTCTTCAGGCTCTTGCAACCCAGAAAGGTGACCTTCGCGGGGCAGAGCGGGGCTCACTCCCCTCCCCTCCACCACCAGCGTCCATCCCGGCCTTTCCTGCAGAAGAAGGAACCCTCGTCCCCACACAGGGAAGCCCAGACTCTGGTCAGGTTGGGTCAATCCCGCCGTGTTTCTTCCCGGATGGCAGTGTTGGCCACGCTGGAGCACGTGTGACAGTGTCAGGGAAGATGGACATAATCCGTTAACACCCAGTACACATGGGGGCTCCTGCTCTTCCCCGGGAAGCCGGCCGGGAGCCAGGCGGTGATCCTGACGTCCTCCCCTGTCCCCCCCCCACCGTCTGCCGCCCCCACAGCTGGCCTGCGTGGGTGGCCAAGGCCTCACTTCTTCTCCGAGGCCTTTGCGGGCCTGCCTGCATCAGGTGCCGGTTTCCAACTGTCCTTTACTAAGGAGCGTGGGGTGCAGTGGGCGCCCCCGTGAAGTGCCCAGGTCCAGCCGGCGGGCCTGACCCTGTGTCTCCTCAATGACTGTGATCAGCACCCGGGCAGGGCAGGGATGCCTTCTCTGTGGCTCAGCGCACGCGAGGGAGGCCAGAGGGAGCTGGCGGCTTCCAGTTTCGGGGCCCAGTGGCCGCCTTCCCTCCTGGAGGCAGCCCCCCCACGGACCCTGGCCCGCACCGCGCCCCGAGGGGGAGTCTGCAGACGCTCTGTAAGCGGGTTGTTTGGAGTAACAGTGAAGCGGCGCATCTCATGTTCGACCTTCGCTTCCAACCTGGGGATGGGCCGTCCCCGGTGGCCACACCGCCTTTCTGCCTCCGTCAGGCCGGCCGTGTCTAGACAGCGGGGTGTGCGTCAGAGCACCGAAACCCGCGGGCAGGAGCCGCCAGCTTCTTTCAGGGTAAGCTGAGTTCCTTGGTCGTGGATGCCGGACTCCACGGCAGGGAATGAGGCTCTGTGCATCCACGGAGCGTGGTGCGGGGGGAGTGGGGAGTCTGGGCGGCCTATCCTGAACACACACCTGTCCCGCAGAAGAGACCCCTGGAATCACCCCTCCAGCGCGGCGCCCTGGGCATGGCGAGCGTGAGCTGCTGTCCCTTTGCCCGACCCCCAGTAGGCGCTGGAGGCTGCTGGGCCGCAGGCTGTCCACATCCACATGAGGGAAGCTGGTCCCCAGAGCCCCCGAGGGCCACCTCGTGCAACACGAATCCTGTGCCACTTCTGGGGGTGGGGGTGCCGACACCTCCCCAGACCTGTCCTGTCTCCACTCTCTTTGTGGTTCTTTTCCCTGCCCCCCAGCAGCCACCCATTCACTGGCCTCGTGCACGAAGTCACAGGAGCTGGGTCCTGGGCTGCCCTTCCTCCCTCAGGGGACAGCGTGCACCTACGGGCTCGGGCGACGGGGACGCACTGCGTTTGTAAGTGTACGAGCTGAGAAAGTACAGCTGAAGCCCCGTCCTCAGCCAGGGGCGCCCCAAACACGCGGGGGGCCAGGGTCAGTGAGCAACTGAGGTCAGGGCAGAGGGCAGTGGGGTCATAGGTCAATTAGCAACAGAGTCTGAGGGCAGATCCGTGTACCTGTGCACCTCGTTAACACACACATGCACGCGCATGTGCTCTCCCTCCCTGTCTCTTTCTCACACACACTCTAAAACAGGCAAACCTTCAGCCAATTCAAACAAGAAAAAACAAATGATAAGTTAGCAAAGAGAAAGGGATCGCAAGAAAAAAATAAACAGGCTACACGCACATAATCTAAACCTTGTGATACAATATGGGTATTTGCTTGGAAAATACGGACTGTGGGAATCCCCTCAAGAAGGTAACTGAAGGGGCCCGGGGGGCTCAGGCGGTTAAGGGTCCGACTTCGGCTCAGGTCACGATCTCGCGGTTCGTGGGTTCGAGCCCCGCATCGGGCTCTGTGCTGACAGCTCAGAGCCTGGAACCTGCTTTGGATTCTGTGTCTCCCTCTCTCTCTGCCCCTCCCCCGCTCACGTTCTGTATCTCTCTCTCTCAGAAATAAATAAAATATTAAAAAAAAAAAAGAAGGTAACTGAACACGTAAGGAGGATACTTTACACGGGTCGGTCAGCGTCGTCTCTGCCCTCGGATTCGGGTCCAGTGGTGTTCCTGGGGTTGTTCTAAGGAACTGACGATGACCTTGCTCCGCACGTTTTTCCGGAGGGAAAGACGGAAACGGCTGGGCCCACAGCAAAGCGTGTGTCACACAGCGCGCAGGACTCCGGAACCAGCCCTGCCTCGGCGCAGCCAGAGCCCCCGCAGACGCGGGCCGCGTCAGCGCCCGGCGAGGGACGACCCGTGTGGCCCGGGGCCCTCGTCCTGGAGACCCGATGGGACGCCCAGAAGCTCGCCTCACGTCAGGAAGCAGAGGCCCGCCCCAGACGCCGGCGCCCCGGGCCCGTCAGGGCAGCGCCCCGCGCGCGGCCGCGCAGCTGCTGGGGCCTCTCCTCGCGCCAGCACGCAACCCGCGCCCGAAACGGCGGCCTCAGGGCGGCGGCCGTCTGGGGGCTGCTGGTCACGGCGGGCCGACCGGAAACCCAAACGCCGGGCACGGGGTCGGGAGGAAGCTTACGCTGGGTAGGGCTCCGGCCCCAGCAAGGCTGAGAAGGATCAAGGACACAACATATGGCGGCGGCGGGGCTCCGTCTCCGTGGGGGGGAGGGGGAGGGACCCTGTCTCCTCGGGGGGCGGGGCTCTATCTCCGCGGGGGCGGGCTCTATCTTCTGGGGGGGCGGGGCTCTATCTCCGAGGGGCGGAGGGGGAGGGACTCTGTCTCTGCGAGGGGGGGGCTCCATCTCCGAGGGGGGGAGGGGGCGGGACCCTATCTCCTTGGCGGTCGGGGCTCTATCTCCGCGGGGGCGGGGCTCTATCTCCTCGAGGGGGCGGGGCTCTATCTCCGCGGGGGCGGGGCTCTATCTCCTCGAGGGGGCGGGGCTCTATCTCCGCGGGGGCGGGGCTCTATTTCCTTGAGGGGGGGCTCTATCTCCGCGGAGGGGAGGGGGCGGGACCCTGTCTCCGCGGGGGGCGGGGCTCCATCTCCGCTGGGGGGGAGGGGGCGGGACCCTGTCTCCGCCGGGGGCGGGGTAGCGCGTGTCTTGCGTGTCCGCAGCAGCCCGCGTAGCTCCCTGCGCACGAGGAACAGTCGATGCGAGGAACACCCTGAAAGCACCAAGGCGGGTGTCGATGAGGAAACCGGGTCCTTGGCTCGAGGCGACGGAGGACTGGATTCCGGGGAGACTCTGTCTTCCGGGAGGCGAGGCCGCCCTGCTCTGTTCACAGACAGACGGCCTCCCCCGCCGAGGACTCGGTGCTGCGGGGGGGCGGGAGCGTGCTCGGAGGGGTGGGGGTCTGGGCAACGCTGGGGTGCAGTGGCGGGGTGACCGGAAGCCGCAGCCCCCCAAGCTGGGGGTGGCTGCTGTTTCCCCGCCAGCCTCTGGGAGCCCAGGGCGCGCTGAGCTCTATCCTTCAAGAGAAGCCCCAAGGGCGCCTGAGTGGCTCAGTCGGGTAAGCGTCCAACTCTTTTTTGTTTTGTTTTGTTTTTTTATTTATTTCTGGGAGAGAGAGAGAGAGACAGCGTGAGCAGGGGAGGGTCAGAGAGAGAGGGAGTCACAGACTCTGAAACAGGCTCCAGGCTCTGAGCTGGCAGTCAGCAAAGAGCCCGACAAGGGGCTAGAACCCACGAACAAAGAGATCATGACCTAAGCGAAAGTCGGACGCTTAACCGACTGAGCCACCCAGGCGCCCCCCCCTTTTTTTTTTTTAACAGGAGAGACTGCAAACAGAGGTGGGGCAGAGAGAGAGAGAGAGAGAGAGAGGGGAACAGAGGATCCAATGCGGGCTCTGTGCTGACAGCAGGTGGCCGGCCTTGGGGTTCAGACTCAGGAACCATGAGATCATGACCTGAGCTGAAGTCAGACACTCAACTGACTGAGCCCCCCAGGTGCCCCTCAAGCGCCGGACCCAGGTCGGCTCAAGTCGGTGTTTCACATTTCCTGAGTTCGAGTCCCAAATCAGGGTTGCTTGGGATTCTCTTTCCCTCACCCTCTGCCCCACCCCCCTCAAAATAAAGAAATAAACTTAAAACAAAGGGAGAGGAGCCAGAAGTTTGGACGGTTGATAAGACTGTCCTGGTTCCTAAACATTGATTACTAAGTCAGATTCAACACGAACCAACACATAAACACCCCATGTTGGTGTAAGGAACGGTGACAGCCCGGGGATCAGGGCGGGCAGGGTCTCACCGCCCCGCCTGGTAAGCAAGTTCATCCCTCTGCTTGGTTACCCATGTCTCTTTTCTGTTTGTAGGATGACAAGTGTCCTGATGTGTGTGCTTCGGGGAACGGCAGAGACCCGGTGATTTGTAACGTCATGGCTGCCTTCCCACGTGGCTCACGGCTCTGTCAGGCTCTGTGGCCCCCACGCACCCTGGAAAGCCCCAGGGCACATCCCCCCAACCTCCCCAGTGGTTGAGGCAGCGCTGAGATGGGCCCTGAGCCCCCGGGGCTGCAGAAGCCGTGGGCCTGGGCCTCGGGGGTCGGTGGCCACAGCAGGGATGGAGAAGGAAAGGCAGGGGTGACCCTCTGTGAGGGTCCCAACGCTTTGGTGGGGGGAGCACAGGTGATGGAGGGCACTCATGGGGATGCACGTGACTCATCGCCTGCGCCTGGGGGAGACCCAAATGTGGCAGGGCCAAGTTCAGTCTTGGGGTGTGAGTGGGGGCAGGCGGGGGCAGTGGGGGAGGGCGGAAGGCGCTGGGGGGTGAGGGGCACGGCCGTGGGGGCGGGCTCCTGCCCCCTGCCCGAGTTGGACAGAGCAGGACTCCGTGTCTCCATAGACGACGGGCATCATTATATGGAATATTTAATATGATGAAGAGAGAATCCTCTTATTTTGCAGTGGGGGTTACTGGAGGGTTGCGCAGCCCTGACCACCCGCAGACTACATCATGTGGGGAGAAAACGAAGAGCTGGGACAGTCATTCAGGCACTCATGCGCAGGGGCCGCGATAAACCGCCCTTCGGAAGGACGCTTATGCCGTGGGGAAGGTGCTCTCCAGCTCTGGTTTGTTTCACGTGTCTGTCCAATCCCTGAAACAGTTAATTTGAGGAAAGGATCGTAAACCCCCAAGCTGGACACAACTCCGTCGTGACCCGGGGCCCTGCCCACGGACTAAAGGGGCGCCCGGGAGACGGAGACGTGGACGTCAGGGGGATTCCTCGCTGCAGGGTCCCGGGCGCCTGTGGAATCACATCAAATGCTGGTGTCAAACAGGTGTGTGCAGGCAGCTTGCCCTCTGGGACAGGAGCTCGCGGGGCCTGGGGACCCCAGGTGATGGGCCGGTCCAGCCCTCGTTGCTCTGAGGCCAGAGCAGGCGGGAGGGGTGGGCAGGAGCATAGGCCAGGATGGAGGTGAGAGCAAGTGCTGCCTGGAGGAGGGGGCACAGGACAGGCGATTGGAGCTGGGGCGGGGCGAGAAGTGGCTGGACAGAGGTGGGGCACCCACAGCTGTGGGAGAGCACTTTGCAGCCGTGGGCGGCCTGCGGAGCTCCGCGCTGGCAGGCATCCCTGGGTCCGCAGGGCGCTCGCTGGGACTCACGACATCCTACGTAAAGGATATGCGTATGGGTTTGGGGGCCCAGCCTACCCTTCTGCGGGCCCGCCCGGCCGCAGCGCCGAACCGCACAGCGTGGTTTCCGGCGCCAGTCTCTAGGGGGTTCCGTTGTCACCCGCCCTGCTGCGGCTCCTCTCAAAGTCTCGATGCCTCTTCCTGTAACTCTGTCTTCTCCTGCATCCTGAATGATTTCCGGAGGCTCCGGTCCAGAAGCAGAGGTGGGGGGGCGCACCTTTCAGGCCTCACACCCCCACGGAAGACTGACCTCTGGGCACCACGGTTAAGTCCAGTGCAGGCTGAAGCCGCTGTGAGCCTGGGTCCTTAAGTGAAGCAGCTGCCGTGCTCTCCCGTTTTAAGGGATGTGGGTTGTCGGCTAGCGATGTCCCCCTGACCTGGGGCGCTCGGAGGGAGAGCTCTGGCCCGAACAATGGCAGGATGAGGTCACGAGCGGCTGGAACAGAAAAGTCTGGTGCAGGTGGAGCTGGGGAAGGCGAGGTCTGGAGCCCTGTTGATGACCGGTGGAGTTGGGGTTTGGGGCAGGTCCAGGCTAAGGGTTACCTGCACACAGGTGCTCTTTAAAGCCATAGCGGTCCTGCTGGCTGACACCAGCCCAGGACCTACTGGGTGCCTGGCGCTTTCTAAGGGTGTTGTGTGTATTACCTCTGGGTCCTCAGAACAGCCCCACAGAGAAGGTACTATCTTCATTCCCATTTTATAGACCAGGAAACTGAGGCAGAGTGAGTGTGAGGTGGCCAAGACCCCCTTGTGGCGGGTGTGCCCCCAGAGCCCTGGTGCGTAGCTGCTCCACACGGGCTGCCAGGCCAGTGCAGAGAGCGGGGCCCTCCCGTGTCCTCCGGACGGCCAGCTGAGCCGGGAGCAGACCGGCACTGCGCAGAACTAGGGTGGCCTCAGGCTGGGCCCACCGGTCCCCCAGTCGGGCTGCGGCTGTGACTTTCTCCTCTGGGTCTGCGGTGCTCCGGGCAGGACTGCCTGCTCCCGCATCGGCGGCTAAATAATTACCAGGGGCTTTTCCGGCTTCATCGTGGGGGGAATAGAGCTCCCATGGCGAGTGATCGGCCAAGTGCCGCCAGATGGAGGCCCCACGCTTCTCTCCGAGGCGGCACAAAGGCTCCACCTCAGCTGGTCGCTCCGCGGGATAATAAAGGAGCAGATGTTCCCAAGCCACTTGAAAAATAATGTGAATATTTGAGTGATGCGAGCAATTTGCATGCTGCCTCCGGTATGAGTAACCTGCCTTCTTTTATCTCCAGGGCCGTGGAGCCTGGCCCCTGTCAGCACATACCCCGCGCACTCGCGAGAGCAAGGCGCTTCCTGAGCACCCCGCCAGGCTGTGCCTGGCCGCCGGCTCCCTTTCCCGCTGGTGAGCTGGGGCCGAGCATTTTGCCTCTGCGTGGTCTCACCTCCAAAATGAGGGTCCCGCCTTATAAACCCTGTGGTGGTAAAGTAGCCAGCTGCCTTTCAAGTGCCTGGCATAGAGTAGCGGCTCAGCAAAAGCTATTGGAAAGATGAGATGCACCGGCTTGAAGGTGTGGGATTTGGGGGTCACTGGGTGGAAACGCTTTTCCACTGCAGCCAGTGATGTGTAATTTACATCCCCCCAGCAGAGTCTGAGCCGCTCGGTAGGCAGCAGCCTACTCTATCGTTGGAGGTCATGCCTTTTGCTACCTGGCTGGTCTCAGATGGGGACAGTACCTCACTGTCCTAGTTTGCATGGGAAGTGAGCTCTTAACGAGTAGAAGTTTACTTGCCATTTGTAGTCCCACTTCTGTGCGATCCCTGTTTTGATCTCTGTCCACTTTTCTTTTGTGTTGCCTTTATTTTCTTGTTGATTTGTGACAGCTCTTTATATATTGTGGATATTATTCCTTTGCTGAGTTCTGTGTGTTGCAGTCAGTGAGTAGCTTTGCCTTTTCACTTTCTTTTTAGTGTCTTGTTTTGATTTCACCACAGTTCCCTTTGCATCAACGTGTTACTTCCCCTTTATATACTTGTAAGTATTTCAGCATGAGGTTTTTTTTTTTAATTTTTTTAATGTTTTATTTTATTTCTAGGAGAGAGAGAGAGACAGCGTGAGCTGGGGAGGGTCAGAGAGAGAGGGAATCACAGACTCTGAAACAGGCTCCAGGCTCTGAGCTGTCTGTCAGCACAGAGCCTGATGCGGGGCTCGAACCCACGAACCGCAAGATCATGACCTAAGTGAAAGTCGGATGCTTAACTGACTAAGCCACCCAGGTGCCCCGAGTTTTTTTTTTTTTTTTTAAGGAAAATATATGCTGATTGTAATGAACAGAACTTATTACCCTAATGGAGGTAAATTGATGAACCATTTTGCTGTGGTTAGTGGTCGCTGTGGCTCATTATTAGACCCTTACTCACTCTGGGGTTATAAAAATGGGTCTCCTTTCTTCCCTTTAGGTTTTTAAGTTTTGCTTTTCACATGTAAGTCTTGAAGCTGCCTAGATTTGTGTGTGTGTGTGTGTGTTTTGTGCACAAGGGAACCAATCCTTCTTTTCCACATAGACAGCCAACACCACTCACCAAGGAAGTCCACGCTCCCTGCATAGACTGGCAACTGGCCACTGCACGGACATTTCTGCACATGGCTGGATCCCTTCTGGGTGCTCCGGTTTCCTCCATCAAATCCACTGCCTTTTAAAATATTATAACATTATCCAAAGGCTTGTGACCTGGCGAGGTGAGTCCTTCTAATTTGTTCTTTATTCATTAATTGATAAGTTCAGGAAATATTGTCTGAGATCCCTCTAGGCTCCTGGACCTGTATCCGTGAGTAAAACAAACTCTTGCTGAGGAAGACATGCAAAAAATCATAACCAGCAAGTATATGGCGTAGGATTTAGAGGGCATTCCATTCTCCGGGGAAAAGCAGTGATGGATGTGATGGGGGTGGGGGTGGGGAGGTTTGTAATCCTTGGTTTCTATTCAATCAGCTTAGCTGAGGTGTAATTCACATGTGCTCAGATGCACCCTTTAAGTCCATCGTTTGATGAGTTTGGTTACGCGGATGCACCTGTGTAACCAGCGGCAGGGCCACACCCTCTCTGCACCCTCTGGGAGTCTCCATCTCAACCACAGACTCCATGTCACCCTAGCTCGTCTCCCCAAGTTTATCTGCGTGGAGTGCGCCGTGCGTGCCCCTTGCCAGACCTTCCTCTGCTGAGCTTTCGGGCCTCCTGCAGGTTGTGTGGGGGGAGCTGGCCTCACTGCCGAACAGTTGGTGGAGTGGCCGACTTGGGCTCAGGTCAGCATCTCACGTTCGGGATTCGAGTCCCGCGTCGGGATCTGTGCTGACATCTCGGAGTTGGAGCTGCTTCCCATTCTGTGTCTCCCTCTCTCTCTGCCCCTTCCCTGCTTGTGCTCTGTCTGTCTCTCAAAAATAAATATAAAAAATGTTAAAAAATGTATTTTAAATAATTTCACCAACTTTTAATTTTTTTGTTTTAAATGTTTATTTATTTTGAGAGAGAGCACACTTGTGCGCGTGTGGGAGGGACAAAGGGAGAGGGAGAGAGAGAATACCTAGCAGGCTAACAGCACAGAGCCCAACTTGGGACTTGATCTCACGACCATGAGATCATGACCTGAGCTGGGCTCAAGAGTCAAACTGTTAACTGACTGAGCCACCCAGGCCCCCCATTTTTTTTTTCATTACTGAGTCGTATTTATTACTGAGTTGAATTTCTTCATATATCCTGAATGCAAGTCCTTTGTCAGAGGTAGGGATTGCAAATATTTTTTGTGGCCTTTGGCTTGTCTTTTTACTTAATGATATTTTTCAAAGATCAGAAGTTTAATTATTTTGATGAAGCCCATTTGATTTTGTTTTATGGTTTGTGTTTTATATGTTCTAGCTAATAAGTCTTGGCTTAGCCAAAATGTTACAAAGATTTTCTCCTATGTAATATTCTGAAAGTTTTACAGGCTTAGCTCTTACAGCTAGGTTTATGATCCATTTCATGTTAATGTTTTATATGGTGTGAGGTAAGAATTGAAGTACACTTTTCCCCATATAGATATCCAATTGTTCCAGAACTTTTTTGGGGGGAAAGATTACCTTTTCCTCCATTGAATTACCTTGGTACTTTTCTTAAAAATTAGTTGAGGGGTGCTTGGCTGCTTCAGTCACTAAGAGCATATGACTCTTGATCTCAGGGTCAAGAGTTTAAGCCCCACGTTGGGCATGAAGCTTACTTAAAGAAAACATCAATTGACCATGTATATGTAGATTTATTTTTAGACCCTCTATTCTGTTTCATTGACCTATGTGTTTACCATCACAGCAAAACCATATTGTCTTGATCACTGTAGCTTTATAGTGTTTGGAAATCAGGTATAGTGAGCTTTTCAAATCTGTTATTATTATTATTTTTTGTCAACGTGATTTTAATCTTTGTAGATCCTTTGTATTTCAACATAATTTTTATAATCAACCTGTCAGCTTCTTTTTGGAAAAAGCCTGGAATAACATTGAAACTGTAGATTAATTTGAGGAAATAATTGTCATTTTTAAAATGTTTATTTATTTTTGAGAAAGACAGAGCATGAGTGGGGGAGGGTCAGAGAGAGAGGGAGACAGAATCTGAAGCAGCTCCAGGCTCCCAGCTATCACCACAGATCCCGATGTTCGGCTCAGATCCATGAACTGTGAGATCATGACCTGAGCGGAAGTTGGACACTTAACAAACTGAGCCACCCAGGCGGCCCAACAATTGTTATTTTAATGATACTTGTCTTCTGACCCATGAACATGGTATAGTCTCCATTAATGTAAGTCTTTGGTTTCTCTCAGTAATGTTTTGTAGTTTTCAACATATGAATCCTACACATATTTTATTAGATTAGTTTCTGAGTGTTTCATTGTTATAATGCTATTGTTAAATAGTGTTTTGAAAATTCAATTTCCAATTTCCAACCATTTAAATCAATCCCTTCCTTGTGTTATGTGTGTATGCATGTGTGTGTGTTTTAGCACTTATTACTTTCTGGCACTATAGGAGCTCCAGGATCATCTTGTATATTTCCTGCCCCAGTCCTAGAATCAGCCATTTTTCTGAGGAGCCCTTGATCCTTTCATTGAAGAACGGTATTAGAAATCAAGAATGGGGCAGCAAGGAGATATGTCTGTTTATAATAGCCCATATACATACACATACATATAAATATATATGTAGCCATTTACATCTATATTAAGCTGAAATACTAATGCCGATAACTCTAATCTGTCATCATAGGGATCGTGCTAGCCTTCTTTCTTTCTGTGCTTATCTGTAACTTTCCATGCCAGTAGATAGAATCTGCCACCCATCACTTAATTGTTCAGTTCCAGTAAACATGCTTCAGTTAGTTTTGATAATTTGTGTCTTTAAATTTTTGTTCATTCCATCAAAGCTGTTGCATTCATTGACATAAAGTTTGATAACGCTCCCATTTGATAATGCTTGATGTCTATAGGTTCTGTGGTAATGTCTCCTCTTTCATTTATGTGATTGGTAATTTACATCTTCTCTTTTTTTTTTTTTGATCAAGTGCAAGTGCAGATTAGATGGAGAGCTGGATTTGACCAGAGTTGGGGCTTTGGTAGCAGAATACAATAAAATGAGAGGATAAGAGAGTTGAAGAGTATGTTTTGTGTGTCTGTGTGTGTGTGTGTGTGCATGTGCACAAAGGAGATTACAGTGACACACATGGAAATTCGGCTGAGTAAAGAGAGGAGTGAGGGCATGAAGCGGTGAGGCCAGTGAGGATAATGGGCAATGGACTGTGAATCCCAGGTGGTCATGTTCTTGGGGTGGAGCTGCTAGCCTGTGTGAGATGGAACGATGTGGGGCTGTCAGTACAGGGGGTTGCCTGAATGTGAGACACTGGAGGGTTTGTATCCAATGGTGATGCACAGTCTAGTATGTGTCTGTGGAGGGGATGTGGGGGGTGCATGGCCATGTGGGTAGAGGAGGAGGCCAAGAAGACAAGTGTGCAGCTGGGCCCGACCTGGCACCTTGGCTCTGGGCACTGTCTGCAGAGATGCCCAGCACAGACCCTTGTCAGGGGTAAAAGGCGCAGGGTCTGGCATGGTTCAGATCTTGGCCAGGACTTACTGGCAGGACGACCTTGGGCTACTTAATTTACTTAATGATCTGAGCTTCAGCTTCTTTCTCCATAAATTGGGACAATCATGCCCCACCTCATGCTGGTTGTACTAAACAAAGTAAAATACCTTTTGTGGTGCCTTGTACGGAGCATGGACTCATGAGACTTGAATCCCCCATTCACAATAATTGAAATTGCCTGACATATTTCCTTTCCCACTCCTTTTTAAAGGCATTATGAAAATTTTCGTAATGACAACACGGTTGGTGCTCTGCCCATCCTTCCACAGCGTTTCCCCCACTTACTATGTTCTTAGCATGACACAGGCCCCTGGTGAAATATTATGCAGCCATTAAAACTCGTGCTTTTCTTTTTTTAAAGTTTATTTTGGGAAGAGAGAATCTGAGCAGGGGACAGGCAGAGAGAGAAAGAGAAGGGGAGAGAGAGAGAATCCCAAGCAGGCCCCGCACTGTCAGCTCAGAGCCCGACGCAGGGCTCAAACTTGGCTCAGTCAGTTGAGCATCCAACTCTTGATTCCAGCTCAGGTCATGATCTCATGGTTCGTGAGTTCGAGTTCCGCCTTGGGCTCTTTGCTGACAGCACGGAACCTGCTTGGGATTCTCTCCCCCCCCCCCCCCCGCATGCATGTTCTCTCTCTCAAAATAAGTAAGCGAACATTTAAAAATGTTTTTTGATTCTTGAGTTTTGTTTTGGAGGATTTGAGTCCGTGTCCTGGGGTCACAGAACAAAGCACTGCAAACTGGGCAGCTAAAAGGAAAGAAATGTGTTCTCTGTTGGTCCTGGAGAACAGGAGCCTGAACACAGCTATCAGCAGGGCTGGGCCCCCTCTGAGGCTCTGGGAGGGTCCTTCCTTGCTTCTCTCTGACGTCCGGTGGCTGCCGGCAGTCCTTGGCCCTCCTGCGCCTGCACCCGGGCCGCCCCCGTCCCCGCCGCCGTCTCCACACGGGCTCCTCCTGCCCCGTTGCGGGCTCTGTGTCCTGACCTCCCAGGGCCCGCCCTACCCCGGTCTGATCTCACCTGCAGTGACCCTGTTCCCACATAAGGTCTCCTTCACAGGCACCAGAGGTTAGAACATGGCTGTATCTTTTTTTTTTTTTTTTTT
>NW_024080695.1:1622128-1652156 GCF_003009895.1 Hyaena hyaena
GGAGGGAGGGGAGGAGGGGGAGGAAGGAAGGGGAGAAGAGGAGTGGGGGAGGGGAGGAGGGGGAGGAGGGGGAGGAAGGAAGGGGAGAAGAGGAGTGGGGGAGGGGAGGAGGGGGAGGGGGGGCTATGGCCATGGGGCCCACGGGACGGGAATGAGCAGCCCCCGACCTTGCCCTCAGGTCTGCGGTCGGAGGAGAGGCTGGTGGTGCTCCCAGCCCGGGCAGGAGGATGGGTGGGTGGCCCACGCTGGGTTTGGGGGGTGGGGGGTGGGGTTCCTGAAGCCCGTCCCCCCCGCCAGGGCAGGTGCTGCTCCTTGAAGGTGGGGCAGGTTGGTGAGGGCGCGCTGAGTGTTGATTGGGTTGAGTTAAAATGAATTTGGATTTCTGCTGAGTTGGATTTGGACTGAATTGAGATGAACTGACCTGCACTAGACTCAGTTTGGGCCGAGCCAGCCCAGGCTGGGCTGCGTGGGGTGGGGTGAGACGGGCTGGGATGTGCGTTTGGAACGTAAGCACCTTCCTCTTCGCGTCCCCCAGTCCCGACCTGAGGGCGCAGCTTGGGAGCAGCGTGACCCAGCCAGCCTCCCCCCTGCTCCCTGCACCCCACACCCTCTGCCCGCTGATCACAGGGTGCCTGGGGGTGACCGCCTAGAAGCATATGAGAGCGTGAGGGGTGTGTATGTGCTGCGTGCGTGTCTGTGGGGGCAGGGGTGGGGGCAGGGGTGCTCGAGCTCTGCATTTAGGAGGCAAAGCGGGTTTCCTCCCCCAGCACCCGGCTTCAGTCTCCTGTTTCCCCGGAGCCTGGGCTCCTCCATCCAGAGGGCTGATCCCTGAAAGTTCATCAGGGCTCCTGATCCTCCCTAGCGGGGCCCTTGGAGGGGTCACCATGAGTCCCACCCCTGGGACAGCCCTGAGAACATCCCTACAGTCAGCGTCTGATTGGCTCCCCCCCTAGATGGGGAGCTCACTGTGTCTCAGAGCAAAATCGCCTTCCTGCCCCTTTCCCGCACTGCTGGAGCTCAGCTCCGGGCTTCCGTGGGCTCCCACATTAATCTGCCAGACCCCACGGGCGATGGGGTCTCCTCCCCGCTGTGCAGTGGGGACTCCGGGCCCAGCTCCACCGCTTCTCTCCCGCTCCGGAAGGCAGGGGTGTGGCTGGCCGCCCCCATCCAGGTCTGGGAGGCTGCATCCCCTCACCCAGCTCCTCCAGCCCATTTCCTCCTTGGAAAACGGGTGGGAGAAAGTGGTGCTCCCCTCGGGGAGGCTGGGGAAGACGAAGCGGGCCAGGAGGCTGACCACTTGGCACCTGGCAGCCCCTCTCCCCCGCCAAGCCCCAAGGTGACTTAGAGGCTCCCTGCTGTGGGGGGCCCCTTCCTGCCTCCTGAGACCCAGGCCCCGGCCCCTCCCTCAGAGGCCAGAGCAGGCCCGGTGTGGTCTCCACACAGAGCCCGTGGCTCTGTCCCAGGGCCCAGGGGCGGGTCAGGGCTCAGCGGCACCCCGGGTCCCAGCCACCTTCCCTCCCTCAGCCCAGCCCCACCACTGCGTCTGCTGGAGCCTGGAGGCCTCCAGGTTGCCATAGAAACGGGACAGCTCTGTGGTTGGAGATCCAGGCCCCTCCTCCCCTTGAGGAGTTCCAAGTGGGCCCCTCCAGTGGGAGGGAGGCAGGCTCGGCGCACCAGCTCTCCGACCTCCCAACAAACACCACCTGATGGGCACCCAGCACCGCCAGGGAGCCCCCGTGCGAACAGAGAGGCAGACCCAGGGAGGGAAAGCGACCAGCTCAAGGCTGTGCAGCCCCCAAGGGGCAGGGTGGTGTCTGGCTCTAGAGCTCACCCAGCAGGCAGGCTTGGGTCCCCCGAGGTCAAGACCCAGGGGCCGCCTGGGGGCTGAGGGCTCCCTACCACACGTGGGGGGGGGCGTCTCTGCAGCAGGGACCCCACTGCCCTGGCTGGGTGACTCGGGTGAGCCCCCGCCAACCCGGGCCTTGGTTACCCCGCTCACAACATTAAAGGAAGGCTGCGTGACGGGGGAGCTCTGTTAGGTCGCCTGAGTCGCTAACGAGGCGCAGTGCCCTGCTCTGCTCGACTCCCTGGACGCTGTGCTCGCCCCCTACACCCCCTCTCCAGTATCCACAGCGCTCTCAGGGGAGGATCTGCTCCTAGTCTCCCCCGTCCGGCCTCCCCATTCCAGGGCCGACAGCTTCCTTGACCCAGCCTCCCGGAGGAGGCTCAGCTCTCCCCAGGAGGGGCTGTGGCCAGCTCGGGCCCTGTCCCCGTCACAGCTCTGGCTGTGGCCAGGAGGCCCGGCTGCCCCCACCTAACGAGAGAAGCAGGTGCCCGCAGAGGCCACGCCCCCAGCCGCCCCAGCGCCGAGCAGTCGGGGAGGCAGCCAAAGGCGGGCATGTTTTGGAACGAAGTCTCTAAGCCACGTGTCAGCATTCACCAGGTGGACAGGACAGAGGGGGACAGGTGGGCGGGGCCTCCCAGGAGCAGGGCTGGAGGGAGGAGAGGAGCCGGGTCTGGTGGGTGCCTTCCCTCCTCCACAGAAGGGTGCCAGCAGGGGCATCTTCAGAGGAGGAGGAAGGTGAGGACAGCGGGGACCAGCCTCCCGCAGGCCCCAGAGTCGGGGACACTTGCACGGCCATAAGAGAGACAGCCCCCGGCCCCCTGCTCCTGACTCTCCCCTCCAGCCCTCCCCCTGCCCAGGCCTGAGCCCTGGCTCTACCCTGTCAGCCCGTGCTCGGCAGCGGGGGCCCCCAGACCAGGAGACAGGAGATGTTTGTGAGGTGAGGCCACGCTGTGGGACAGAGTGATGTGGCTGTGGGGCTCGGGTTATAGCCACCGAACGGGGCGCCCGGGGGCTCAGTCAGTGAAGCGTCCGACTTCGGCTCAGGTCATGATCTCACAGTCCATGGGTTTGAGCTCCATATCGAGCTCTGTGCCGACAGCTCAGAGCCTGGAGCCTGTTTCAGATTCTGTGTCTCCCTCTCTCTCTGCCCCTCCCCTGCTGGCACTTTATCTCTCTCTCTCTCTAAAAAATAAATAAACTACCACAGAACGTAAGCCGCGCCGAGGGAAACTTACTGCAAGCTGTCGGCTGTGGCTCATCACATACCCACCACCAGTGCCGGATGGCGATGATCGGAGGGTACAGGGGAATTCGACTTTCTGCCTGATTTTTCTGTAAACGTAAAACTGCTCTAAGCAATAAAGTCTATTCATTTTTTTAAAAACAGGGCCAGGGGACCAGGGTGGGAGTAAGGGAGTGGGTGACCCTGTAACCCACCCAGCCCCCCAAGCCCCTTCGGCTTGTGCCCAGCTCACCTGAGAGAGTCCCCTGCAGCAAACTGGCAAGGTGGGAGCGGCTGCCTTCTAGAAGATTCCGGCCCAAGCTCAGATCCCCAGGATCTCCGGAGGCCCTGTCTGGCCCCATCAGTCAGAGGGTGGGAGGTGAACGAAGTTGAGGTTTCAGTTCACCGGGCTGCAGGGGGGCATCTACAGCCAATGAGGGGTGAGGCAGGGGTGGGGGCTCCAGAAAGAACCCTCCTCTACCACGGGAGATGCGGGGGACTCGGCCTGGCCCTCACCATCAATCTTCCCAGCAGCGGAGGCAGGAAGGAGGCTTCTCAAGACAGCCCTCAAGAGCAAGGCCGGCGTGGGCTCCGGGCCTGGGGCCACGGGCACCCTGTGGCCGGCAGGCAGGACCACGGAGGGCACCTCCATCCATCGGCGGCCCCTGCAGGGTTCTGCCTCCCTGGGACCCTGAGGAGGAAAGAGCCCCATCCATGTGCCGTTTGGAAGGCAGGGAGACGCCAGGGAGGAGCCTGGAGGAAGCGGCCGTGTGTCTCTGATCACAGCTTTTACTTTACCGTTTTCTCTCTTCCCTGCAATTACCCAGTTGGTGGTGAAAGGAAACCCCCGCACGGGGACAGACTCCCCGAGAAGGCATTCCGTCGGGGCTGGGGGAGGCCACGTGTCCTCTCCCCTCCGGGGCTTCCTGGGCAACTCGCAGGGTGGCCCGTGGGCTGGGTTGCCTGGGAAGGAAGTCCCACATCCCAGGTGCATGGGGACAGTGTCATCCCTGGATGTCACTGGGCTTCCAGGGCCAGCTGGCTGGGGCCACGCACCCGAGGTCACCTCCTCCTGGGGCCCCAGCCCCGAGCACCCACGTGATGCCCCCTCCTACCTCCCTGCACCGGCCACGGGCTTCTGCTCAGCCTCCTCCCTGGAGAGGCCCGTCTGGGCCCAACACCCCCGTTCTGTGCTGTGTCCCCAGGGGACAGCCCAGACAGCCGGCCTGCCTGGACAGCAAGTCCGTTACCTTGGTCTCCCCAAGGGATCGCAATAGACCCACCCGGGGGCGGCTGCAGGGACTGCATTAGTGACCGAGTGTGAGCTGCTTAGCTACAGAGCTCGTTCCCTATCAAATCATCCACAAATACCCGCTCTAATTATCGGCTGGGGACCTTAAATGTCCCCAGAGTCGTGTAGAAGGATGGTTGTTGGAATCTCCACTTTCTGGACGAGCAGCTGAGGCCCAGAGAAATGAGGGAACTTTCCGGAAGGGCAGGACCTGTCAGCGCCGGGGGCCGGCTGCGCACCTGACCCTGGGCCTTGGGCCCAGCACTCTTGCCCCCCGGGGCCCCTCCTGCGGGAGGTGGTTATGCAGACCCTTACTGGATGGTCATTTCTGGCAAACCCCAAACCCAGCACAATCCCACATTTCTGCTCTCAGAAACGTCCCTGAACAGTGATTAGAGAGGCAGACGCGAGTGTACCACAGCCAGAGAGAATTCGCGTTTCTGAGTGGCTGCTACATGGCCTATGTGCTGTGTACCTTGAAACAGGGCGCTCGACGGAAAATGCTAATTATTTCCGTCCTCTGAGCAGGTGTCTGGGGGTGGGGGTGGGGTGAACTCTAACTCGATCGCTCTCTCTGCTCACAGGTGAAGACCCCCCCACCCAAGCAGAACAGTTAAGCCCTTTGCCTGCTCTGGGCGGGGGCTGCTCCTCCCCAGGGGTCGTAGTGAGCGTACAGTTAACAGTGTTCTCAACTGGGACAGTTTCCCCTCCGGGGGCATTTGGTAGCGGCCGTGTTTTGGTTGCCACAGCTTGGGCCTGGGGAAGGTCACGGGTGGCATCCAGCAGGTGCGATGCTGACAGACACGCTACCACGTGCCCCTCCCTAGACGATCGTCCCTGGTGTCACTAGCACCAGCTGGCCCAGGGGGCGTGCTGGGACCGCACCGGCTCCTTCCCTGTCTGCGGGACAGGCACTGCCCAGCATCCGCGTGTCCGGCCTGAGCTGGTACAGGGCTGTGCGGGATGCAAGGTCCCTGGCGGTTCGCTCCGGATCTCTGCCCAGCCTGCCCGCCCCGAAGCACGTGGCCCTCCCCACCCATCCACACCACTCTGGGTCTCCAGGTCCATCCACCGCAAACCCAGACCCCTGCTCTGAGCGTCCCCTCCTCCTCCTGGCCCTTGGGTCCCCTCTGAGGGGCGGGGCCGGTTCCTCTCGCAGGGCCTGTTGGTGAAGAGGCCTCCGCCTTGCTCACTGCTGTCACCCCGAGTCCCCCCACCCCCCACACTGTACCCCCAGCGCTGCAAAACCCCACACACCCTTATCTGTCCCCCTTTCTCAAAGATGGTTTATTCGGACTTCCTGCCTGCTGAGCTGTCTCGTGGCACGTGACTGGGGAGTCCACACAGAAGTCCACACCGTCTCCCTGCCCCCCTGCCCCGCCCCCAGGCTTCCCGGCTCAGGGTCCCCGTGCTGGTGCCATCACCACCCTCGGCTCCTCCCCTGCTCACTTCGCTGGCCCGGCAGAACCCCAAACCTGGCCACGCCCACCCCACGCTGCCCCCCGTCAGGGCTGGCTGGCCCTCCAGTGCAGAGGTGCAGACCTCGGGTGTCTGTCCTGCGCACACGCCTGCCCTACCCACCTCCCGCACATTGCTCTCTGCTCTGCAGGCTCGCGGACAAGCCTTTCCCTCCCCCTCCAAACCTCCAGCGCCTCCTCTGCTCCACGGGGACAGGGAATTTAAATGGGGGTCCCCAAGGGGGCGGGCAGGGCAGGGAGACCCCAAGGGAGTGGCGCAGCCCCACCTGGAGGGAGAGGACCGAGGAAGGGGCGAGAGGAGCAGGAATGGACCGAGGGGAGCAGGCGACGCCCCGACCTGCCCGGACCTGCCCTGTGGCCTCGTCCAGCGGAGTGCCGGGGGCGGCCGCCCGAGGGTGAGGGAGCGGGCTGGGGAAGGCGGGCTGGAGGTCTGTAGCGCCACTCGTGGGGCTGTGACGCTGCCTGCTTGCTACAACGTGTCTAACCCCAAATCAACACTCTGGTCACTTTAGCGGCCACTGGCCGACCAGCAGAGTGTCGAAGCACTGGAGCCCCCAGCGCACGGCCACGGCCGCCGTGGACCAGGTGAGGGCGCCCCGCCCCCAGGGCACGTCCACGGCCGCGGTGGACCCGGGGAGGGCGCCTCGCGTCCCGGCTCTCACTGCAACCAAGTGCCTTTTCCACAGTCTCCTCTGTGGCCTCTTTTCCACAGTTCTGTGCTTCGGGTCGGCGATTTCTCCCAGAACAGGCCCCCAAGCCCTGCTTGCTGAGTGCTATCCGGTGTCCCGAGCGCGGGGAGACTGCGATGTGCCCAAGGGGGACCTCGTGTTGTGTCAGCTTGCGCCCCCGCAAAGCTACAGGCCTTCCGGCTGGAGTTGAGCATTAGTGAATCAACAGTGTCAAACAAGCTACACAGAAAACAAGGCATGTGCTCGTCTTTTGATGAAAATGGGGCCAGCAGCCGCGGGGACCTCGCCCCGTATTTCAGTGCTCACTAACTCAATGTGCGCAGAGACCACAGAACAAACCACGGCCAGTAATGAGAATCGAGCTGCCTCTCCTTTCACAGGACATGTGGGACGCTGGCCCCAGGGCCCTGCACAGCCCGCGACCCGGCGTCTCGGCCCCCTCAGCTGCCCGGCACGCACACAGCGGCTCGCCGACCCCGCTCCGTCCCGTCTCTCCTCACCCCCTCCCAGGAGCTGAGAGAGGACAGGAGAGAGTTTTCCGGAGACCCAACCCTGCCCGCGTGGAGGCCACTCCCAGCCTGCAGAACGAGGGGGCACACGGCGAATCACCTGGGTGTGTGGTGCTTTGTTCCGCAGCCTCGTACAGCAGGCGCCCAAACAGGTGTTTGCACCCCCGCGTTCAGGTATTCACCGTCGCCAGAGAGTGGAAACAACCCACGTGTGCCTCAGCGGCCGGACAGGTGCACCGACCACGGACCATCCATGAGACACTTTATCCAGCCTGAAGAAGGAACGCGGCCAGACAGGCGCTGGGGCGCGGACGGGCCGCCTGGAACAGGGCAGTCGCAAAAAGCCACGCCCCGCCAGGTCCCCAGGGGCTCCCTTCATTTCCCCCCCTGCCCCCCGCCCCTGTGCATTCTCAGCCCCGCCCCCCGCTGGTCCTCTGCTCCCTTGGAGACCCCTCCTCCTCTCCCAGACGCCCCCCATGGCCCCAGAGTGGCCTAAGCACCTCCCTGGCTGCCCCATCTTTGCCAGCCCTGCAGACCCCGAGCGCCCCGAGCCCCGGATCCCGAGCCTGGCAGCCCGCCTGGCCGCTGGCACTGGAAACAGGTCCCTGAGGCTCAGCCTCCGAAACGAGCCCCTGGGTCCCCCTCCCGCACACACGCCACCCCACTCCTGCCTCGGGATAGCACCCCAACAGTGAGCACGGTGCCCACCCGCCCCGCCCCCCAGGAAGCACCCCCAGCTGTGGCTGCCTGTCTTCACCTCCCGCAGGGCCTTCCCCAAGTGTCCCTCTTCTTGAGCACCTTCGGGGGAAGCCGCCCTCCACCCCAGCACCTGCCCTCTGCTGACCTAGTGTCCTCCACAGGATGGGGGGGGCAGCCCTGTGTCCTCAGGTGCCCCTCCCCCAGGAGAACACGACCGTTTTGTCGGTGACTGTGCCCCGGCTCCCAGAGCAGCGCCAGGCCCGGATGACCCGGGATGGAGCCGTCCTGCCACAATAGGTGACCATCACAGGTCCAGGGCTCAGGATGGGAACATGTCACTCGAGAGCCACCATCCACTCTCCTGCTCCGGCACATGCTTTCTGCCCCTCCCCCGTGCCCCTCTGTCCCCCCCCTCTCTTGGGGGGGGAGTGCAGATATACACACACATGCAGACGGAGATGCAGGTTGCCTACATACAGATACAGCCTTCGGGAAGGATCGCCAGGGGCCTGCTGTCCTTGATGAGCAACAACTCCCCAGCCCGGAATGTGCCCCCAGGCGGGGGCTGGGGGGCCTCGCGCCCTGCCCTCAGCCCAGCGGGACTTCACTGGAGGAGCCCAGGGGTGGGGGCGACCACGGCCCGGAGAACGCAGGTGCACCCTGGCGGGCGGTGCTCCGGCCCGGCTCCCATCACCGGGGTGCGGGGGTTGGGGGGGAGGAGACCGCTTGATGGTGGGAAGCTCGCTGGTAGGAGGGGCCCCCAGACTCCTGGCATCTCGCCTTGGACACCAGGCCTTTGGTGGCCGGGTGCACGTGGAGGTGGGTGGGTGGAGAGCCACTCCCTGGCCCACCCGGCTTGCCCACGCTCACCGGGCTAGCAGGGAGGGCCCGCAAGTGACCAGGCACGGGCTGCTCCCCGCGCTGGACACCTGGGCCCCCAGCCCCCGCCCGTCCACGTGCTGAGTCCCTGGGCCCTGCTGCCCGACCAGCCCCCTGGGTCAAAGCCCCGGCTCCTGCCATGAGATTGGGAGGGAAGATAATACTTTGTACTTTTCTTTGTGATTTTTTCTTTTCTTTCTCCCCTCCCCCCCATGCCAACCAAAGAAATTAAAGAAACCTGTGGTTTGCAAATCTGCTGACCCAGCAGGAGACGTAAACTAAATCACCCGGCTCCGCTCCGGAAGAGGCCTGGCCAGGGGATGGAAACAGCCAGAGGCAGATTCCAGCCTGTTGGGGGAGAAAGTGGGTCACCGTCAGAGCTGTCCTAAGGAGGGGCTGCCTGGGAAGGCGGCACATGCCGGTCATGGGGCGGGGGCCGCTGTGCTGAGAAGGGGCCGCCGGGTCTGAGGGACCAAGGCCTTGCCCTCGGTGTCCATCCGTCTCCCGACAGAGCACCTACCCGCTTCCAGATCCCTCTACCTCGTTAAGGGCCCCCCTGGGCAATGGGTCAGTCCCACTCTGCCCTGGGCCTCGGTTTCCTCACCTGGTAAATGCAGATGGAGCCAAACGTGGTCCAAGGACCCCGGGCATGAGCGGGACAGCACCCTGGGCTGGGCGGGAGGGTGCGAGGACCCCGGCCTGCGGTGAGGCGCCCACCTCTGCCCCAGCGGCCCTGACAGTGGAGCTCCCACAAGTCGTGCTGACCCTCCCGGAGGCCTCCTGCTCCCGTGGTCGTGGCTCGTCTGGGCATTGAGACCCCTGCTGAGCCCACGCGGGGTGCAGACAGCCCGCTCCTCCGTACGGGGTCCACGTCCCCGGCCTCCTGCCCCTCTGCTCTGCAGCCCCCTCCCGGCCTCCCCTCTGCCCACTCCTGGTTGGGGCTGTCAGCTGTGTGTCCCTGAGCTCCCGCCTCCCTGCAGCTCCTCCACGGATACGCTGAGGCCCCACCTCTCCACCCGCAGCCCCTGCCCCGACCACGGCCTGGAGCCCCAGACCCGTGTCCTCCGCCCCCCCAGAGGCTCAGTGTGGCCCCCAAACCTGCCATCTTCTCCCTCTTCATTCCGTGCGGCTGGGGGAGGGTGTCTGAGGCTCCAGGACCCAAGCTCTGGAACTATCTGTGATGTGGTTTCTGGAAGAGCATGGGAGATTGGGGGCGGAGGCCGGGGCACGGGAGGGGGGAGGGGGGCGCACTGTCATCAGGTATTGGGCTGGTCTGCACGGTGGGCAGAGCGCCGTCAGAGAGCTGAGGCTGCGGACGAGGTGGCACTGAGTCTGTGCGGGGTAGGTCCCTGCACGCAGCCCGGTGCCTGGTGTGCGGTGGGTGCTCCCCCCACCCCCCGAAGTGGCCGTGGCCGGCATGGCTGGCCACGAAGAGGGAGGCACACGGGAGGCCCTTTGTGCACGGATGCTATTGCTACTGTCACTATTTCGTAGGGCGTGTGGAAGCTGCCTCCCCCGCGCCAGGTCGGAGCTGCCTCACCAGCCCCCAGCCCCCATGCCCGTCTCCCTCTGCCGTCCGCCCTCGCCGGGGGCTCTGGCCGGCTGTGCGTTTGCTCACTGCTCCTGCTCTGTGCTGTGGCCGGGATTCCGCACGCGACGCCCTTGGGGAGCCCGCAGTCCTCTGCCTCTCCCCTCCCTCCCCCTAGAAACAGAGCCTGGCCCTGGAGGGTGGGGGCCAGTGGTGGAGGAGAGCCCAGCCGAGGGTGTGTGTGGCTGTCTCGGCCCAGAAGTTCACCCCCTCCGAAGCCATTGCTGAGGCAAGAGCCCTCGGAGATGGGCCAGAAGGCCTGGCTGCGAGTGGCCTCCGCCAGGCCTGAGGGGCTCCGGGGAGTCCGTTGTCCCTTCGTGGGACGCAGTGTTCTCTCCTTTACAATGGGAATAATGAGCTGTCTGGCTGTGCTGGGGTGGGGGGCACAGAGCCGTGGGGACGGAGGTGCACAGGGCTCCGCCCAGGAAGGGCCCCTGCCAGCCCCTCCCAGGCACACCTCACCTTCCTCCCCAAGGTCCCAACCCCGAGCTCTCCACTGCCACCTGCTCACTGCGTCCTCTGGCAGAGACTCGGTTCCATCGCTGCAAGGGCTGCCCCCACCCCGGGGCCTCTGCCCCGGGGTCTCAGCCCCCGCCAGGATGGAGCTTCCAGTGGCTTCTATGTGCTCCAGCCCGAGGAGCGAGGCGGAGGGCACCCGGGGCCTTGACCCTGGACGGGCGACGGTCCCTTGCTCATTATCTCTGTCTCTCTGTCTCAGAGTAAATGCAAAAGCAAAGCAAAGCAAAGCATGTGTAAGTGAAGGTCTTTCCCCGTCCAGCCACCGTCTGCAACCTGTGTACCGTTCTATCCGCTTCCCCCCGATCTGTCCCCCGCCCTTCCCCACCCCCTCCCACTCACCCATCCCCCGTCCATCTACAATGCTTCCCTTCATTTTTCCCCTCGCGCGTGCATCCGCCCATCCAATTTCTCCACCACAGTACAGCCTCCCAGGCTTCCACAAATGAGCTCACCGATCTGCAGCGCCTCCCCCTGCCCCGTCTCACCTGCTCTCTCAGCCGCCTTTCCTCCCCGCAGCCAGGCCTTGGCCCCCCACCTGCGTCCTCCCAGACCTCCGTGGACCCCAGGAGCTCGGACGCGCGTGCGGGCTCACCCGACTCACGTGTCCAAGAGCAAAAGCAAAAAGCAGAGCGTCACACCCGCTCGCCGTGTGGTGTGCCTTCGGGACCCATCCATGCCCCGACGTCCACAGAGTGACCCCGTCTGTGTGTGCGAAGTGGCTTCCGAGTGGAGCGCGGGCTCCAAGGTTTCCCTTAGCATCAGGTGGGGGGCGAGGGGGACATTCAAGGCAAGTCTCTGGATTCTAGGATGGAAATGGAATTTCTCATGGAAAGAGTCCAAAGTGGGCTGTTTTGGCACGTACAAGCCCCTGCCACTCGCGCCTTGGGGGTTCTTTCTGTGTGGTTTACGCAGCGAGGGCTCTGAGGTCCCGCTGCCCCTGGAACGGGGCTGGGAGAGACGACACAGAGCAATGTAGTGACGCCCCCGGCGCCCCGTGGCTGATGGGGGAGGGGTGCTCTACCGTCTGCCAGGTGACCTCACGCCGGTCCGGGGAGCGAGGCTGCTCTGTGCCAACAGGGTCCTGAAGCCTGTGGAAGGGAGGCTCCTCTCCCGGCGTCTCCCCAGGTTTGGATGCACTTTGGGGGAGCAGGAGCTGAGAGGGGCTCGCGTTAACAAGGGCTCTCGGGGATGGAAGGGCAGCCAGGGGCTGGGGGCCGTGGTGGGGATGGAGTCAGGGAGCTGGTGGGAGGGCGAAGGGGTGCAGCCTCACGTCTCCCCCGGGACTCAAGGTGGGGGGTCGAGCCTCCTGGCAGGTTGGGGGGAAAACAGAAAGTGGATGTCTGCAGGTCATAGTCGGGACGCCGCGCCCACGACACCCAGAGCAGCCAGGAACCGGGAGCCAGTGCGTTCCCCTGAGGGGAGGCGCCCCTGACCTGCGTTTCTCATCAGCCAAGCCCCCCAGCCCCGTCTGCAGAATTATTATTTCCCAAACTAATCCCGGACCTCCGTGCTGGTTCCTGGGATACCTCAGGGCTGTGTGCGCTGCCCCTTTCCCGAAAATGCTGGAGGAAGCGCCACGGCCAGGGCGGAGGAGCCAGAGGGGACTGTCCAGCCTTAGATCCCCACCCTGCTGGCCCTGTGCCCGCGGGCATAAGGCTGAACTTCCCTGAGTCTTGTTTCCTCTGCTCCGAGTCGGGAGGGGGCCATGGTGGTGCCTGCCCCACAGGGTGAGGCGTGCTGGGTGGGGGACCCTGTGTCCCGGCGCAGGTCCTGCCAGGAGGGGCCCCTGGGGTTGGGGTCTTGCCTTTTTCTTTTTTTTTTTGCATGGAAGTCTTAGGTCTTGGGTGATATAATTAGGGCCATCCTGTAGATGAGCAAGGAAGTAAGATAGCATCTCGATGATTTATTTTCGTATTTACGGAGCAAAGCCCGGGGCCCAGGAAGCCCTGTGGCAGTGGCCCCGGCGCACAGGCGGAACGGGGTGCTGGCTGAGGGGGGGAGACTGTGTTTCCCTAGGAGCCGGATGGAAGCCGGGGAGCCACGGACAGCGGGGTCCTGCTGCCTGAACCCCAGCGTCAGGGAAACTGAGTGGCTGGGCAGCCTCAGGGGCCAGATGGCACAGTGTCTGGGAAGGCCCTTGTCCCCACGCGTCAGGCCCCTCTCTGCTCCCCGACACTGGCTGCCACGCCTCCAGCCCCCGGACCGCTGGCCACAGCTCCGTCCTTGGCCCCCAGAGTCCACATGGGACCCGCATGGAGTCAGGGCACCGTGATGCATTCCAAACCCTTTGTGACAATGACGCTAACTCTCCCACGGGGCCCACATGTCAGGGGCCATTCCAGAAGGTTCCATGTAGATTCGCTCACTCAGTCCTCAGAGAGCTGCACCCAGTGGGACCGCTGACCCCTGTTTTACAGATGGAACGTGATGCCCACAGTCTTGGGGAGGAACGGAGCCCCAGTGGACCCCGGGGCCAGGAGGAGGGAGCCCATGGGGGGCCAGGGCCTTATTTCCTGCCTGTCCATCGACTGAGAGCCCGGCCTGCAGCAGCTGGAGGGAGGGGTCCCTGCTGGCCAGCTCCCCTCCACCCTGGGTAAGCAGCCCCCAGGGAGGGACTGAGGAACGACAAGTGACATTAGCACAAAAACAGCACCCGACCGCGGGCCCCAGGAGGTGTGGCCGAGTGGCGTTCAAGGAAGGCAGGCTTCTGTCTGCGGCTTCTGCTGCTCACACTATGCGCCCCCAGAGCTCCTCACTGGGGCTCTGACCGCACGCGGCACTCGAGGCCCCGCCCAGGGGCTGGCACAGTGCTGGCTGGTGGCCCCGGCTCTGCTGGTCTACACCGCAGTCCTGGGGACTCGGGCCCTGCCCCATTTCACAGGCAACGTGGGCTTTCTTCCCCGCCTCCACCTTTCACCCAGACACCCGGGGAGCCATCACCGTGGGGCTCCCGCGCTCCCCTTCGCGGGCCCCTCACGCCTGTGAGGTCTCTCATCTCTCCAACTGCTTGGAATGGAGTGTCCTTAACCATGTGTTCATGTCCTGGCCTCTGGAACCTCGGAGTGTGACCTTCTTTGGGACAAGGGTCCTTGCAGATGCAACTGGGGAGGATCCTGGGTGCGCGAGCGCACCCCGAGTCCAGAGTAAGTGTTGTTCGAGAGACAACCAGGCGAGAGCAGGAAGCCGCGTGAAGCTGGGGGCAGAGGTTGGAGCTGGAAAGGCAGGGCAAGTCCTCCCCTGGAGCTTCCAGAAGGAGCTCGGCGTTGCTGGCATGTTGATCCTGGACGTTAGCTCCAGACTGTGAGAGAATGAATTTCTGAGGTTATAAGGGCCCCCGTTCGTGGTGATCGATTACACCGGCTCCCGGACACTAACGCGCCCGTATGAAGGCTCTGCTGTGCCCGCCGCACACAGGGGGCTCAGAGCAGCAATGCTATTTGCCCACGGACACGGGGCTCCAATGTGGCCAGGCCCCTCCCTTGCTCTGGGCTCCTTGAGGCCAGGATTGGGCCAGTGTGTGGGGACACAATCTTCGTGCACCTTCTCAGATCCTCAGGCACCCCCTTTCTCTTGGTTGGCACCCATCCGTGCCAGGCAGCCTCCCCTACCCACCTTGAACCTGGCGACTGCTTTCCCGAGTGGCCACTGAGAGATACAGTCAGAGAGCACAAGTTAGGAGATAGGGGAGGGTAAGCCAATAAATTCCCCTCCAAAGACAGTCCCAAGGGAGCTTCCTCCATGCAGCTCCTCCTGAGAAGCGCCTGCACGCTGGACGAACACTCTGCCTGTCTCTTCGGGTGACAAGGGGCAGCGGCGCAGGATCCCGTCGGTCACAAGCATCTTTCCTTGTCCCGCCTCCCTTTCTCCTTCCCCCTCGCTGCCCTGGCCTTGACTTCCCATGTGAAGTGGCAGTGACTGAACCCTTGCCTCAGGCTCTGCTTTCTCAGGGACCTGGCTGAGATCGGCAGTCTCGCACCCTGCTTCCCTCAGCCTGTCAATGGCCTCTCTACTTGTTTTCTCACTCATCACAAGCCTCATCTCCCTTCTACCAAAATTTGTCCCTGGAACTGGAAGATGGCGGGATAAACAGGCCTTGAGGCCGTCCTTTCTGTGCGTCACAAGTCCTGCTCATGTATTCATTCCTTTCTTCACCGAAGAGAGATGGTCTGGGTGTTCTGGGAAGGAGGCGCCCAGACGGAGCTGGAGGTGCCGAGATTCGGTGGGGTGATGCTTCAGGAGGCCACCGGCACCGGCGCAGGGGGGGCAGAGGGCCTCGGCCAGTTCATGGCTGCTCCAGGGTCAAGGGTGCTCAGAGGAACCGGTGCTGGTGGGGAGGGGACGACCCTTGCTCCCGGCCATCCTCAGTGAGCGCCCGGGCTGCGGGGGAGGCGTGCAACCTTGGCCCAGAAGCTGAAGCAAACCCTGCAGGCCATCTGTGCAGGCAGCTGGTGGCATCAGTGCCCGTAAATACGGAGCGTTGGGGACACCAAGGTATCAGGCGTCTCTCCAGACCAGCGGGGCCCCCGGGGAACAGGGCACTGGGGAGGCAGTGTGTCCGGACTCTGGAACTCAGGGGGGATTCTGTCACCTCCACGCCCTCTGACAAGCCCACCCTGCCCACCGACAGGGTCCATCTGGGCCCCTCCCCTCCCCTCATTCCCGCACCGTCCTCGGGGGTCTGAGCTCCCAGAGGCTCGGGTTTCCATGGTGGCCAAGCTCTCCTCTCTGGCGGGCGTGTTCCTTGTTCGGCACGGCCCAGGGTGCGGAGTGGGGGCGAGGCGCACTGAGCCTCAGTGGGCTCCCTCTTCCAGCTCGTCACGGCTGGTGAAGCGACTGAGCGGGAGACCCAGGGAGTCCCCCACCCTTGCTGGCGGGGCCTCGGGCGTGGAATGGACCGGCTCCTTAGGACGATGGTGATGGCCGCTCCTCTCCCCATTTTATGCTGGGGGACCAGAAGCTTGGAGACGGGCACGGCCTGCCTGGCCTGCCCCCACCGCTGCTCCCCATCCCTGGCCGGACCTCCTGGTGCTGGCTTCTCAGGGGCGGGGCCCCCAGGGAGGCTTCCAGATCTCCCCCGGCGGCCCGGACAGGAACAGGAAGTGGCCCCTGCTTCAGATGAGGCGGGCTCTCCAGCTCACCGGCACCTCCTAAAATGCTCCTCCCCCAGCTCTGCCCCACGTCCCGTCAGGAGCCTGTTCGACAGTTCTGCATTTGGAGAGAAGAATTAAGGAGACAGATGTTGGAGAAGCGCCGGGCGGTGGAAATCCCGCCTTCCCGCGAGTGCGGCCAGGCAGTGCCTGTGGGGTTTAACTAGTCCAGGGGTGCTGTTTCCTGTGCAGGTCCGGGCCCCCCGTGGAGAGCCAGGCCCTCCCCTGTGGGCACACAGGCAGGAGCCACTGGATCAGAACACCATTCCTTCTGGTGAGAAAGGACAGGACAGAGACAGCAGTCAGGCGAAGGAGAACAGCTGTCCCTGCCACCTGCTCTCTCCTCGGTGATCAGTCCACATATCGATCGTTGCCTGCTCCCTCCCTACGTCTCCCCGTTGGCACCACGGGGCAGGGACCTGTTAGGCTGGCTTGCTTCATTTCCCCAGAACTTGGACAGGGTCTGGCCACAGCAGGACCCCAAGATCTATTTGTCCCATGGATGGATGGATGGATGGATGGATGGATGGATGATGGATGGATGGGTGGATGATGGATGGATGATGGATGGATGATGGATGGATGATGGATGGGTGGATGATGGATGGATGATGGATGGATGGATGATGGATGGATGATGGATGGGTGGATGATGGATGGATGATGGATGGGTGGATGATGGATGGATGATGGATGGATGGATGATGGATGGATGATGGATGGGTGGATGATGGATGGATGGGTGGATGATGGATGGATGGTGGGTGGGTGGGTAGGCTGATGGGTGAGTAGATGGGTGATGGATGAGTGAATGGTGGATGGGTGGATGGATGGGTATGTGGATGGATGGATAGAGGGTGGATGGATGGGTGGATGGGTGAGTGGATGGGTAGATGTGTGGATGGGCGGATGGCAGATGGGTAGACAGGTGGGAGCTGGGTGGATGGTGGGTATCTTGCACCCTCTCCCCAGGAGCCTTGACCCCAAAGTGCCTGCCTTGCCCAGCTCTTAGAAGCTCTCTGAGTCCTTGTGGCGCCTGGGTGGCTTAGTCAGTTAAGCGTCCGACTTTCGCTTAGGTCATGATCTCGCGGTTCGTGGGTTCGAGCCCCGTGTCGGGCTCTGTGCTGACTGCCAGCTCAGAGCCTGGAGCCTATTTCAGAGTCTGTATCTCCCTCTCTCTTTGACCCTCCCGTGCTCATGCTGTCTCTCTCTCTCTCTCTCTCTCCCCTAGAAATAAATAAAAATATTAAAAAAAAAAAAAAAAAGAAGCTCTCCGAGTCTTGGGTGAAGGGAGCAAGGCTGGGCGTGAGTAAGACAAGAAGTCTGGCGCTATTGCCCCAAACCCGCTCTGTGCGAAGACGCCCCCAGGACTGGCCTGTCTCGTGCGCATCCTGGGGGACCAGAGGACAGGACTGCTGGGGGCAGGGCTCTGGCACGTTTTCATGGCGTCAGCCGGGCCTGACTCACTTGCACGTCCTCCTTCCCAAGATCACACAGCAGGTCCTGACGGCACGGGTCCCACCGCCGGGGCCGGGACGGCTGCTGGCCCGCAGCCCTTCATCTGCTCCTGGGGCCCAGCACAGGGTGGCTGCGTTGCCATCATTGGGGTTTTAGCCCTCAGGGCGTGAGGGTTAGCAGCTGGCAAAGCCCTGTTTTGTAACTTCTCAACAGCCCCCCCGCCACGCCTTGGGAGGCAGGGAGGTCCCATTCCACAGATGGGGAAACTGAGGAGCACACAGTGGTAGGGGTTCATCCTGAGTCACAGCAACCCACGGGAACGGGGCCAGGTGGAGCGAGTCCTAATTCAGTCATATTCTGGCCCCCGGCCCCCACTCAGCCCTGCCCACCTTCCTATGGGCCAGTGTCCAGCACCCCCCTGTGTGTGTGGGTCTGTGGGTGTGAGTATGAGACAGAGAGCACTGTGTGTGAGCATGTGTGCATGTGTGTGAGCATGCGCATGTGTGTGTGCATGCATGTGAGTGTGCACGAGGATGTGTGTGCATGCGTGCAAGTGTGTGAATGCACATGTGTGAGCTTGCATATATGCATGCATGTCAGTGTGCAGATGTGTGCAAGTGTGAGCGCGTGCTCGTGTGAGTGTGCGTGCACGTGTGTGAGTGTGCATGTGTATGAATGCATGCATGTGAGTGTGGGCATGCATGAGCATGTGTTTGCATGCGTGCAAGTGTGTGCATGCATATGTGTGAGCTTGCGTAAGCATGTGTGTCAGTGCGGATGTGGGCGAGTGTGGGCGTGAGAGTGCATGTGTGAGTGTGCACGCGTGCGAGCGTGAGCGTGCACTGTGTGAGTGTGAGCGTGCACTGAGTGCGAGCGTGCGCATGCGTGTGGGATGGAGCGGGGATGGCCCACCCCCTGGAGCGTGAGCCCACCTGGAACTCATAGCTGTTCTGACCCCAGCTTCACCCCCACCCTTTCCAGTTCACTAGCCTTGGTTTAAAAAAAGGTTCCCTGACTTTGAACAAAAGCAAGCCAACAAACAGACTTAAAAGAGCAGAAGAAGGGCTCAGGGCAGGCTTGGCCCGCGCACGGGTGCGGACAAATCAGAAACAAATGGTCTGCGTGTCTCTTGAATGCACTTGGAACTGACACAGGAAGTTGGAAAGAAGTCTTGGGGGGAAGGAAGCAGGGGTGGGGGACTGCGCTTCCTTGGGGTGACGGGCCTCTGCTGTAGCTCGGGGCTCCGGAGTAGGTCAGGGTGTCGTCAGGCCCCACTGACGCGTGTGGTGCCCCGGCTTCGGGATCGGCCCTCACGGGGCTTCCTTCTCTGCCGAGGCCCTCCAGCTCCCAGCCCCGGGGAATTTTCCAGAGCCTGGAGTTAGGCCCTCCTCTGGGCCGTGTCGGGAATCTTTATCTCCCGGTTCTCCCTCCTGCTGGGGTCTGGAGACGAGGGGCTGCAGCCGTGGACGGGGGGCAAAGGGAGGGAACAGTCCGGCCCCAGGAAGCACCTGTCGGGGCTGCTGCCCCGGGGCTTGGTGGCCCCAAGGGAGGTCGTGTGGCCTTCTATGGCAGTGGCTTCTAGAACCCGTTGTGGAGGATTTGTGAGCTGGAAACAAGGGATCAGCCGGTACCTTTGCTCTGAGTCTTCTGTGTGCTGCGGACCCTGGTGGGAGTCACCACATCGTGGGGTCACTGTTTGGAACGAGGGGTGCCCCAAGGCTGGGGGCACCACAGGCACCTGGCCAGCCCGGGGTCAGAAAGGGCTGCCCACGGCAATATCACAGCCTGGTCTTGAAGGCAGACTTGAAAAATGACAAATAAGGAGGAGGGAGGGCAGGAGGGGGAGGAGGGGGAGGCGGGGGAGGAGGGGAGGGAGGGGAGGGGGCGTTCCAGGTGGGGGACAGCATGCACAGGGGCCTGGGTTTCCTCAATCCACAGTGATAACACTGACTAGTGAAATAATAAATGCAGGTTCCCGGGCCCACTCCAGGCCCCAGGATGAGAACTGCTGGCGCTGGGGCCTGGGAACCTGCATTTTCTCACTGACATGAGCACCCATAGCTAGACTGTCACAGCCGCTCACCCACCTTCGAGTGGCTGCCAGGCACCCGCTCAGTATCCCCAAGTGGCTTGGACGCGGGGTCATGGGGCTCACACGGAGCTGTGCCCAGTGCTCACCGGCCCTCCCTGTGCCGGCTGCTCACTGCTCCCAGAGCGGGGCCCTGACCAGCTAAGGTGTGGGGGCGGGGTGCAGTACCCCCCTCCCTCTGTGCACAGCGGGGCCCGGCGCGAGATGGAGGGGCCCGCAGTGCCCCGAGGGGAGCCTGCCTGCCTGGTTTTCTCTAACCCCGAGGTGCGCGCCCGGCCCCAGGCTGGACGTGGAGGGACCCCGGACTCGGGCTCGGGTCCAGCCCCTGCCCCCAGGAGCAGGGCTCTGGCCGCCCACCCTCCACTCTAGGGACTTGTCCAGCCATCCAGAAACTTCCCCGCCTGGGGTGAGTCCCCTGTCTTTGTAAGGGCTCTGCCCTCCCCGTGGGTCCCTTCTCAGGAGCAGGGGGGATGTGGGCGCAGAGTGAGGGGTGCCTGGCGGGGGCGGTTCCCAGGGGTCCTCACACCTCAGTCTCGCTGCCCAGGGACGCCAGGTGCTCTCAGGACGCCCTGTGGTCTGGTCCTTATGGGGACCCCCAGTCCAGGCTGGGGACGCCTGGGGCCTGGGAGGCCTCGTGAAGACCCTAAGAGGGGCCACTCTGCAGGGAAGGGGTTCTGCGGGGCCCTGGGACCCCCACAGACGAGGTGAACTCTGGGTCTGTGTCTGATGCACGCTGCCGTCACCCAGCCTGGGCCTTAGCGGGACCCCGGGTGGGGATGCACGCGGCATGTGGCAGGGGCGTGCTGAGGCGTGGGCACTGGAGGAGAACTTTCTGGAAGCGACACTTCCACTCTGCATCCTGAGTGGCGAGCGGCTGCTGCCTCTGACCGGCAGTCAGGCCGCCGGGGTCCCAGGGCCGGGGCTCCTCCCTGCTTAGGGCAGGGGCCAGGACACTTTCTGAAAAATCCATTTTTAAAACAATTCGCACAATTGTTTTCCAGCCTCAAAGCCGGGAAGGGTCACCGGGAGGGGAGCGGCTGCTGAGCGTCGACACGACAGTCATTTCAACAAATTACCTGCAGTGTGGGTTCCTCCTTGTCAGCGGCCTTGGGGTCCCACCAGCGCCATCCGGGCCCCCCTCCTGCCTCCCCCCGCCCCCGCCTGGCATCACCGGTGACCTGTCTGTCCGGGCCCACCGCGGCCTCCTCCTGGCACCCCGCGGTCTGAACAGGGCCCTTCTTGCTTGCCCGGCTCTGGTCCAGCAGGACTGAGGGGGGTCCGCATTGGGCTGCGATGGTGGCTCCGTGGCTCCGTGGCTCCGTGGCTCCGTGGCCGGGGTCGGGGGGTGCACTTACACCTGCCTCACACAGAAGCCACCTGACCAAGGGAAGGGTGCTCCTGACCAGCTTCTAAATGTCCCCTCTTGCCCTCTACTTTAAAATGTCATCTTACTGAAGCAGTATGCTAAGTGCGTAATTCAAAACGCCAGATCACTCTCCACCGCTTATCACAAAAGCCCCATCTCTCCGCCTCCCCGGCCCTGGAAGCAAAGACTTCAGACTTTGCATCTGGTCTGGTTTCCGTGGGGTTTTATCAGCCTGGTGTGTTCCTGCCTGTGTCCGAATGTTTGGTTTTGGATGCCCCCTCTTGACCTCCGCGATGACAGAAGTGCACGGAAGTCTCTCAGAGCCCCACTGCCCCTCCCCCGCCCCTTCCCCCGCCCCTCCCCCCGCCCCCCCCCCCGCCCTTCCCCCACCCTTTCCCCCCACCGCCCCTCCCCCACTCCTTCCCCCTCCCCTTTCCCCACCGCCCCTCCTCCCACCCCTTCCCCTCTCGGCCCCATGCAGCGCAGCCACATCTGGGATGAAATGACGATCCGATATTAATCCACATGTCAGCGTATGAGTAAACCTTTTAAATCGCGTTTAATCAGTAAATCAATTCTCCAGCCAGACCATGGCTGTGCCACCGTCGATGCTTCTCTCCCTCCTTTCTCGGTAGCTGCGGTGTCCCTTGAGCGCGAGTTCCGCGTGTCCCCTCGTGTTACAACCCCGCGTGTTTATTTGCTGTGTCGTCCGTCACCAAGTCCTCCCCGAGCTTCTCCACAGAGAACACATCGCACTGGCTGTCCCCTGTTGGAGACCCGTCCCCTCGCCGTCTCTGCTGCTCGGCTCACGCCTCGGAAAGCCCTGGTCTCTCGCCGGTTCCCCAGAGCCCGGGTCGTCCTCTCTGCGGCTTCACTCCCCGCTCCGGTGCACGTCCGTCAGGGGGTCCCGGCCCGGGTGCCTGGCAGTGCCTTTCCGAGAGCCGAGATTCCCCATCCATCCCATCCCAGTGCACAGAGAGCTGGGTATAGAATTCCGGTGGGGGGGTCACTCCCTGGCCCTGGTCACCCCACCCTCTCCCGGCTTCCATGGTTACAAGGACAAGTCTGAATCCCTTCTGTCACCTGACCCTTTCTGGGGACTTGCTTCCACGTTCTCCTGGGAACCGAGAAATTTCACAGCACGTGCTCGGTGAGCCACTTCCTGCCTTGTGCTGGGCGCTCGCTCGGAGCCCCTCAGGATGGTGCTCAGCCCTCCCTCCGGGCCAGGCCCCGAGGCCTCAGGCCTGCGGCCCCCCAGCGCCTCCCTACCTCCCCCTGAACTCCTGCTCTCCTCCCACTCTGGGTCCTCGACTCCACCTCCAACGCCTCCTACTGACTCACGGGAACACTCGTTTCTGCTGCCTGTTCGTTTTCCTAGGGCTGTGGGCTTACCTCGGGAATGCACGACCTCCTCTCATCTCTTTGAGGATGACTCTCCTTCTTCTGGAGGTTTCCTTCCTGAGTAGGGCTTGTCCCCTGAGCAGACCCCGTCCGTGGCCCCACCCCCCCCACAGAGCCTGACTCGATCCAGCCGCATGGTGACCGATGCCCACCCTGGCGCCAGCACGTGCCCCATAGGGCAAGGACACGCACTGCAGGGCCAATTCTGATCCGGAAAAGCTGAACACCCTGAAATGTGGTCCTCCAGGGGACCCAGGCCCTGGCTTTGGGTCCATTTACCTTGCGGTGTGAAGCGACGGGCAGCCCCGTGCCCACTGCCAGGGGGCAGGAGCCCAAGACGGGAAAGCGGGTTGCCCCACACAACAGAGAGCGAGCCCTTTCCACGGAGGGATCCGCATGGGCACGGGAGATCTGCGTCTCTAAGGACACTGCTCTAAGTTAACAGTGATTCTTATTTCTCAGTGGTGAGACTGGGGGTGACTTCCACTTTCCTCTTTTTATTTTTCTGCATTATCTGAATGCCTTACTGCAAACAGGTATCGCCTTCGTAAAGCCATTTTCACCTTGGGGGGAAGAAATCCAGGCACTAGAAAGGTTCCCTGAGTGCGTAAAAACCGTGCCGGCTCCCCATGGCTCACAAAGTGCGTGTCCCAGCCATCCGGGGACTTTCCAAGCAGCATTCGGCTTCCTCTCCCTCGCCAGCCCCGCCCGCACCTGCCTGTCCCCGGATTCTCCGGGCCTTTGCACCCTCCGTCATTGCAGTCAGCATACCCCTCTCCTTTCTGGCTTTGCCTGGGGTGGGTGCAGGCCGCCCTGGGCTCCCCCCTGCTCAGTCCCACTTGAACCGCACCTTTGGGGTCTTGCCCACACTTGCCAGCACAGGTAAGGATTTGGGGGTATGGAATGTCCTCTGGTCACAGGACAGTGAATGTGGACAGCTCACGGGTGATTCATCCACCAGCCCATCCCAGAGGCCCAGCCCGGTGCCCAGAGAGGGAAGAGATAGATCTGTGAGAACCCGTGAACAAGGAGAGTGGATCTCGCGCGGGATCAAGGGGAGCAAGCTGTGAGTTAGCATTTTTTGTTTCTTTTCGGTGTAAAGATAGACCGAGCACGTCTGGGAATGATCGTGGTTCAGTAGAAGTAAATGCCAAAAATCGGCTTACAGACGAGTTAAAAATGGTTTATTTATCTGGGAAATTGGTGCTTTCCTTAACAAGTCAGTAGACGCTCACTTTGAACGGCAGGGACTGACTGTTCAGGCCTCGGCACTTTAACGGGTGCACGTGTATAAATATCCGCCCCATTGTTGAAAGTGCTGTTTAAACACACGGAAGGAATCAATTCAGTGTCCACTTTCCTTTTTCCCCCTCTTTTTGAGAAGAGCTGGTTAATTGGGAGTTAATTTGTTTTGGAATCACTAAGACCTTTTCTATTTGAGCCCTGGGAGTAAAGGGTCTCGCTTCCAAGCCATAAAATTTCCACTCGCAGCGGCGAGAGTGTCAGGATGGTGGCGTCGCAAATTTTATCAGGACCTGGAGTTTATTTTGCGAAACCAGTTCCTGACCTTCGGGCTTAACCGCGTGCTTCTCTTCTGTGTGTTTAAAAGCCGGGAGAAGGAAACACGGACCCTCTTTGTGGCCGCGAGGCCCCAGGCCCACGGAGGGCAGCCTGAGGGTGACGCTGCGCCCAGGTCTTGGGGGGTAAGGCACAACCGCAGGGGGCCGGCTGGTCCCTCAGCTGTGGGTGGGCAGAGGGCTGGGGCGGAGGAGGGAGATAACATTAGCGATCACCCAAGGCGCCCCAGGCCCTGCGGTCCCCAGGGCACCCGTGGGGGCAGAGTCTGCGGCTCCAGGAGAAGACAGTACATTTGGCCATGGGCTCTCGCAGGAGGGAGGAGGGCCGGGAGGAGGAGGGGGAGGAGGAAGGGGAGGAGGGAGAGGAGGGCGCCCTGGCTGCCATTAGTCCCTGGGGGCTGAGACTGCAGGACAGGGCTGACGGAGGACTAGAGAGCTCTCTTTCTGGCTGGCCCAGGGTGACGGGGCCCGTAGGCCGGGGGGTGCCGGTTGTCAGCCTGCTGGGGCAGCCAGGTCCTTCAGGGCCCAGGACAGATGCAGGGGTGGGCCTGATGGGTTACGGGGGACACAGGGTTCGGTCTGGATCCTGTGAGGAAGGCCTGCAGGCCTGTGCCTGTCAGGTCTGTGCTCCCCCCGCTACCAGGCAGGGGTCCCGTGTCCCCCCCGGGTGCCAGGCAGAGGTCCCATGCCCCCCACTCTGGGTACCAGGCAGGGGTCCCGTGTCCCCCCCGGGTGCCAGGCAGAGGTCCCATGCCCCCCACTCCAGGTACCAGCCAGGGGTTCCGTATCCCCCACTCTGGGTACCGGGCAGGGGTCCTGTGTCCTCCCCCGGGTAACAGGCAGGGGTCCTGTGCCCCCCCTCCGGGTACCAGCCAGGGGTTCCGTATCCCCCACTCTGGGTACCAGGCAGGGGTCCCATGCACCCCACTCTGGGTACCAGGCAGGGGTCCCATGCCCCCCACTCTGGGTACCAGGCAGAGGTCCTGTGCCCCCCCCTCCAGGTACCAGCCAGGGGTTCCGTGTCCCCCACTCTGGGTACCAGGCAGGGGTCCTGTGCTGCCCCCCACCGGGTACCAGGCAGGGGTCCAGGACACAGTCAAGTGATGGAGCCAAAATGAAGTGTTCCTTCTAAAGGGGGAACAGTCCATTTTTCTTCATCTCCGAGGCTGACAGCTTGGAATGTCCTCTGGGCACAGAGCTGTGATGAAGGAGAAGTCTGGTGTCACCAGACAAGCAGCTGTGTGTCCCACGGGGTGGGGGGGTGAGGGGTGAGTCAGACACAGGCCCTTCTGGTTGCTGGGGTGCGGCTTCTCCAAGGGTGCAGTTAAAGAAATAGAGGTCCCGGGGCCCCACCCCTAAGCCAGATGAGGCCGGCTGTCTGGAGGAACGGCCTGGGAATCTGCCTCCTGCTCACGGCCTGAAGGCCTCGGTGCCCAGCAAGCCGAGGGCCCCTGCGCTGCAACCTCACTCTAGGACGTGCGGGCTGACAGCCGAGTTTGTCAGGTGTCAGAAAGTGTGTGGGGCCTGTGACAGGTGGAGTGCTGCCCCGAGGGGAGGGGGCTGCTGGCCACTCAGAGACTCATTCTGCAGGGGTGGAGGCGGTTCTCCAGAACGGGCAGTGTCTAAGAAGTGGGGGTTGTGGGAAGGAAAGGCAGGGGAGCACTGTGCTTTCAGGAGGAGGAAACAGCACAGGCACAGACCCAGTGGCAGAGGGCTGGATGCACAATAGGGCGGGATCTGGTGGAGAATCGGGCGGGGGTTAGTGGAGAATCAGATGGGATCTGGTGGAGAATCGGGCGGGATCTGGTGGAGAATCGGGCGGGATCTGGTGGAGAATCGGGCGGGATCTGGTGGAGAATCAGGCAGGGGTTGGTGGAGAATCGGGCGGGATCTGGTGGAGAATCGGGCAGGGGTTAGTGGAGAATCAGATGGGATCTGGTGGAGAATCGGGCGGGATCTGGTGGAGAATCGGGCGGGGGTTGGTGGAGAATCAGATGGGATCTGGTGGAGAATCGGGTGGGGCTGGTAGAGAATCAAGTGGGATCAAGTTTCCCTGGATCCCCGAGAGAGAGGGGCAGGCACCCCCTCCGCATCCTGGGCCCCCACTCCATCGCAACCTTGCAGCCTGCGGTCATGGCCGTCTGCCTGTGTGAGCCTGGAGCTCCCTGAGGGCGGAGGCTGCCCTGATCCACTGTGATCCTTGGTGTCTTCTTGATGGAATGACAGGAAGCGGGGAGAGAGACAGGGAGGAATAGAGACCAGAGGATGGAGGGAATCCGGCTCAAGGCGGTGAGGAAGAGGCGTGTTTCCAGAGCGGGGCGCCAGCGCCAGTGGGCCTGCACCTCACAGCTCGCCCGCTGTTGCCCTGACGGCCCCGAGAGCCCGGTGCAGCCCAGCGGGAAAACGTCTGCTGTGCAAGCTTGCTCTTTCCTCCCCTGGCAATCCGAGAGAGCCGACTCTCTCCCTCCCATTTCCTCCCTTATCCTCAGGCTCCCCGGCTGCCTGCAAGGTGTGGGAGGCAGGCCAGGGGAAGGGGGAGCAGGCACCGGGGAGCACCCGCCGTGTCCTGGGAGCACCTGTTGAACGGAGCCAAGCCGCCCCGGGCTCTGAGCACAAAGGGACTTGTTTTTATCATGAAAAATGTGAGCCTGGATCTCAACACCTCCGAACGCCTTTAAAAGGAGTAATTGCTTGACTGCAATTATTTTAGGAGGTTTAACTAAGCCACATGGGTGCTTTTTAAGAATACTTCTCGAGCTTAAAATTCCGCCCACAGCCCCCAAAGGTGGGGGCCCCCGAGAGGTGCCCAGAGGCCTGTGTCTGTTGAGGCTCAGCTGTGCCCCAGGGGGTCTCATGGGGGGGGGCCTCCGGCAGTGAAGCCAGCCCTCCCCAGGGAGACAGAACGACCCCCTTGCCAAGGAAATGGCCTCTCTTGCACTCTGAGGGAGCCGGGCACATCCCGGCAAGGCCTGGGCTGGCGAGGGGCTCTGTGCCAGTGGGCGAGCAAGGGAAAGGAGGGGGAGAGGACACGGTGATTTCCTCCGTGACGAGCACTTTCCTGAGCCTCCATGTCCTTACGGATCAAATGGGGCAAGAACCTTCCTTATCCTTGCGAGCGGTAAATAAGAAAAGGCACATAAAACGCCCTAACGCGGGAGCCGGCGCAGAAGGGCCCCTCCGCAGGTGGCTTCTCCTCCCGGCCTGGGAGCCGTCCACGCTCTGACTCAGGGGGACGCTGGCAGTGCCAGCTCCCGACTCCCGGAGAAACTTCCGGCGTGCGCGAGGTGCCGTCGAAGCCCCAAACAAGGCAAAACAAGACCAGAAGATGAAACCCGCCCAGGCCACCACAGGACGCGTCGCCAGCCCGGGCGTGGGCAGGCGCCGCGGGAAGGATTCTAGCGAACAGTTTACCTAAGAGTCAGCCCAAAAGCAATTAAACGCAGTTTACGAGAAGCGTAGAAACAGACGAGCGACGAACACAGTGAGAGCTGCAGTCCCAGCGCTGCAGCCGCGCCGCTGCCTCAGATCTTCCCGTCCTGCTGGAAAAGCTGTGGCCGCACTTGGACGTCACAGGGAAGGAAGCTCTGTGCGCCTCGAGGCACCGTCACCCAGCCTCCTGTGCCCGTCTGTTTGTGGATGGGGGAACTGAGGCATGGATGGCTTAAGGCATTTGCCCGGGGCCGCTGAGAAGCAGGAGCGGCGTGTCCCATCTCCGAGCAGGCCTTTCCCAATGTCACAACCGCACGTTGGCTCATGTCCCTTCTGGAGAGAGCAGCGCTGAGCTCCTCCCCCGCCCAGGAATCCAGTCCACACTGTGGAGTACAGAGGGCCGGGCTGGCGGTGCCCACCTGGGGACCCGGAAGGCAGGGCTGTGCGCGAGATGGGCCGTGGCCGCAGGGGGCACGCGCCTTCCCACGGGGCCGTGGATGGTGGCAGGGCCGCGCTGTGGTCGGCTTCCCACGAGCCAGACAGGCTGCTTCAGCACAGCACCCACACCCTCCCCTGGCGTCCCCCCTCCCCCAGGATCCCCGCGGCGGGGACAACAGTGACCACAGGGCCCGGAGGCGGGCAGGCTCTGACACCAGCGCGTTGCAGGCACTTTGCTGTTCAGCTCGTGAGACAGGCCTCGTTCTCAGCCCTGCTCCCCAGCGAAGGCTCCAGCAACGTTCCGGAAACTTAGCCTCCTGCCACAGATGTTTGTGGGTGGCCAGCTGGTGATGTCAGCCTGCTCACCAGAGCCACCCAGTGAGGGGCCCTGTTGTGTGCTGGTCACGGGCACCTCCTATCCCAGCTGGGGGCTGCGGTGGGAGGTTGTCCCCTTGTCCACGAAAGTGGCCGGAGATGAGCCGTCCGAGGGCTCCTGTTTCCGAGTCCCTGGCTGGCCTCTGGGAGCCCTGGTGCGTGTGTTTGTCCGCATGTGACACAAGCTCGCCCTCTGTGCACAGTGACTTTTCCAGCTCACTGCTGGAGCCACACTGACGGAGAGATGGAGCCCTGGCTCCACTGGGAAGGGCCTGTCCCCTCGCTAGGCCACAGCCCGTGAGAGACCTGCCTCTGCGGCGTCCACGAGGCCCACGGCTGTTCATCGTGGGCGGGATGCAGGTGATTTTCACGGTCTTTGCTTTTCCTCACATTTTTGTAAGTTTCTACAATGGAAACGGCTTATTTTTACACTCAGAATAGAAGAAAAGCAAGATGAGGCGTTCTGCCTGCACGGTGATGGGGGTCCGCACGCTGGCGGTCACATGGCCCAGCGCCGGAGACCGGAGTGACCCCCACCAGGCACGGCCTTGCCTCCTGCGGCCTCGGCTCCTGGCCCCGTCGGGCCCCAGCTCCCCACCTGGGGCCGACAGCAGGGGTGCAGCTGGCCCTCCCCCAACCCCGCGCCCCAGGGGGCTCTGCTGCCTTCCCCACCAGTAGCACCTGTCCAGCCCCCATCCAGTCGGGGTGGGGGCACCTGCAACTCATGGGTCCGGTGGCAGCTACCTCCATCTCTGGCACCCAGACACGTGGCGAGTTTGTGGCATGAGCCTGGTGGCTTCCTCTGTGCTGCCTGATGACCCTCAACCCAGGCGCCCAGGACACACGCAGGGTGTGTGCCGGCCTCAGGCCCTCCCCCGGACCCCCACCTGCCCCTCGGAGTGGACCGTGGCATCCCGCTCTGGAAAACCCCTGGCACTGTGTCCATCCTCTCACAGGGTCCCCTTGCTCCCTAGAGGAGGGCCCTGAAGATCGGAGGAGAGCGGTGACTTTCAGGGGGGCTCATGTCATCATCACGCCAGTATTGTCAGTGCCCTTAGAAGTAGCTTCCCCGCCCTCTCCCTGCCTCTGGCAGCCTGGGGAACCCACCCAGGGCACAGTCAGTGGGGGGTCTCCCTGCCCCAGGCAGGGGCTCGAAACCTGAGAGTCCAAGGGGAAAGTTTCCAACTCCCTCGAGGGAAAAACCCCACCTGGCCAGAAGCTCTTTCCCTCTGAGCTGCTCACAGAACTCTGCCTTCTGCCCTGCCTGCTGGCTTGCACGGCTGTTTGTGCAAATACATGTCTGTTTGTGCAAATGCGCACCCCCACCAGCCTGAGCTTCTCCAGGACGGGGCTGCGCCTGTCCCTGGCTCTATACAGATGGAGACCAGGGGGCTCTTAACTGTCCTGTCAGCCCATCCGTCTGCCGCTCTCCTGGGCTCTGGGCCAGAGCGGGAGCCACAGGGTAGATCCACAGTGTGCTTCACCCCACCAGGTCTGACACTCCTGGCAATGGCCCAGATGGCCACGGGGGCCCACCTGGGATGCCTTGGAATCGGGCAAAGCAGCACAGTCACTCCCATGACAGAGGCCAAGCAGCTCATTTATTCACACTTAGCTTCCACCTGTCCATCCATCCATCCAAAATTCCATCCATCCATCCTCCATCATCCATCCATCCATCCATCTTCCATCCATCTGTCCATCCATCCATCCATCATCCATCCATCCATCATCCATCCATCCATTTTCCATCCATCCATCCATCTTCCATCCATCCATCCATCATTCCTTCCGTCTATCCATCCATCCATCCATCCATCTATCCAGCCATCTTCCATCCATCCATCCATCCATCCATCCATCCATCCATCCATCATTCCTTCCATCCATCCATCCATCCATCCGTCCAGCCAGCCAGCCAGCCAGCCATCATTCCATCCATCCATCCATCCCTCCATCCCTCCATCCCTCCCTCCCTCCATCCCTCCCTCCCTCCCTCCCTACATCCATCCTTCCCTCCCTCCCTCC
>NW_024080695.1:1653727-1660454 GCF_003009895.1 Hyaena hyaena
TCCATCCATCCATCCATCCATCCATCCATCCATCCATCCCTCCATCCATGCATCCATCCACCATTCCATCCATCCATCCATCCAGCCAGCCAGCCAGCCATCCAGCCAGCCATCATTCCATCCAGCCATCCATCTATCTGTCTGTCCATCTGTCACTCACTAGCAGTTACTGGCCACCCTCCTGTGTCAGGGATTGATGAATAAATCATAGGCCCTGCTCTCTCCAGAGGCCACAGAACCATTTATGGCTCCCGTTCTCCTTAGCCAATTCCAGAGAAAGCTTGCTGTTTGGTGGTTGGTCCCATCCTTTGCATTTCTGTAGCTATTTAACCAATTCTAAAGCTTTGGTCTTAGTGGAATTGACTTCAGGGGAAAAGGAAATAATATCCATTAAAGTCACTGAAAAATTGATCATCCAATTTCCGTGCAATCTCAGAGGTGGACAGAATGTCGGTCCTCGCGCTGCTCAAGGTTTAGCGTCAACTCCAGGCTGAGAGCCGCGGGCAGGCGCCTCGGCTGTTGGGGTGAAGAGGGCGGGCAGTGGATATCGGAGGCTTCGGGATGCCCGGGGGCGCGGTCTTTCATTCCCCGCCTGCCCTCTGCTGTCTTCCTCCTTGCAAAGCACAGATCTCACGCCCGATGCCCTGACAGTGCCGCTCCAGCCCGGCCGGGCCCCCAGAGGCTGGAGGGTCACGGAGGGCGGGGCCACGTGCTGTCTCGGGCCCCAGCCCCCCCACCTGACTTTCTACTGCCACCACGGACGTTGGAATCTCTACCTGCCCCACCCCCACCCCCGGTGTTGTTGGGGTCCCCGAAGAACAGCACCCACACACCTTCCTCCCATCAAAACACAAATTGGGGGAGGCAGGTGGGGTCCTGGTTCTGTGGGTTCTCAGGTGACCACCCCCTGCTCTCGCTCCCGTGCAGTCCTGAGGCAGAGCCCACACGCCTGCTGCCCCTGGCCTCCTCTGCCCCCCATCATCTGCCCCCAAGTACATCTGCCGCCTGGGCTCCCTGGGGCTTGGGGCGCACTAAGTGGTCGCACCGCATCTGCGCTGATGCTGGTGACATGGACGTGCCAGGCCTTTGGAACCTGGGGGGTTGGGGGCATCGTGGGCTCTCTCTGCTCCCTGCTCGCTTTGCTGTGACCCTAAAAGTGCTCTAGGAAACTATACCTGCGTTCGTACCAACGCACAATTGGTACCGTTACCACACTGACCTTAGCATCTTCCTCCCACAGCCACACAGCATGGAGGGTGCCAGCCCGCACTGCTGACCCTGGGGCATCCACAGCACAGCACCAGGGCAGGGTGGAGGGCGGGGGGCGAGCGGCCCTGCACCCAGGGACCAGGCCCGGGTCCTGCAGACACAGCTCTCGGCAGGGGGTCTCAGCCCTTTCCACCCGAAGGAAACGAGGGTCGGAGGCAGGTGGCTGGCCCGGGCCCACCGTGGACGTGTCGGGGGCAGGAGGGAGCCCGTTTCCGGTGCTGGCTTCTCCGCGCTGCTGCCCCGTGGTCCTTGGCGCAGAGGGCTCCCCGTCTGCGCCTTCTCGGCCCGCCGCCGTTCTGCCCCTCTTAGCACGGGTCTGCTTAACCGGCATGCTCACTTAGCCTCCACTTTGAGGAGAAGGGGAGTTAAATAAATTCACAGGCAGAACTGCTTCCGTGGGCCTGGCCCGGCCCCGGCCCATCTCCTTCACCGCGTGCGGGGGACCTGGGCTCGTTCCCTGACGCCCCCAGCCCCGCCGGACACGGTGGGCTCTGCGGAGAGTCCGGGATCAGGGAACGAGCTCCTGCAAGTGGAGCTGACCGAGCCGCCCCCCGGGGGGGGGGGAACAGCCCTGCTCCTGGCCCTCAGGCGAGGCACGTGCAGAGATGAATGCGGGTCCCCAGCCCCGAGCTGCTCCGATCCGCACTCAGCACCGTGGCTCCGGGCGCCTGGGTCCGAAGGCCCTGGGTCCACAGCAGCGGCTGCACTAGCGCTCTGGGCCTCCGGTTCCCCGGTCGGCACCCCCTCCTGGTGCCTGCGGGTCGCCTCCAAGGCCCAAGCCGCGTGCGCGCTGGGGACCCGGGGCTGCTGGAGGCTGTGTGTCTCCCAGACCGGAGGAAAGCGGATTCTGTTTCCAAGGAAACTCCTGCACGTCTCCAGCCCTCAGTGGGCTCTTTCCACCCCCCCACCCCCACCCCCCACCCCGTGCCTGCTGAGGACGAGAGGCAGCCGCCCAGGGGCCCGGGGAGCCTGTTTCTGGAGGCCGGGCTGCCCGCCTCGGACCCGACCGGGGTGCACCTCAGGGGTCCACGCCCTGAGACCGCGGGCGCTGCACTGCCTGCCGGGTGGGGCGGCCAGACGCACTCAGCGACACCCGCAGGGTCGTCTCCTAGGGCTGAACTTGTAAGACCCAGTTTCCTCGCATGAGGGACTGTGAGCCAGAGGCAGACCGTCCTCCCCGCCACCACCCTCCCCTCCGCACGCTGCCAAGGGTCTGGCGCTTCCTTGCTGTGTGCCTCCGGGCACGTCTCTGAGCCTCTCTGGGCTCTGCTCCTCGTCTGTGGACTTGGGGTGATCACAGTATCTACCTCAGAGGGCTGGCTTGGAGGTCGAACAAGGCTCTGGTTCAGAACACATGCTGACGACCAGTGGCGCAACAGGATGTGGGCTGAGGGGGGCGCAGCTGCTCTCCCGGGAGGCCCCTCCAGTGGGGCTCCGGGCAGAGATGACATCATGCTCCTGGGGGTGAGCCGGTGGGCATCTCGAGGGTCTGCAACGGAGCTCAGGGGAGCAGGGCTGGCCGGGGAAGGAGAGGCTGGACCGAGGCCAGGGCAGCATAGCCCCCCCATGGCCCCGCCTGCCGGCCGGGTGACAAGCCCCAGGTGCACAGAGGACATGCCCAGGACGGCGCGGCTCGAGATCAGACAGTTCAGGGACAGTTCAGCTCAGAGCCGCCCGCGCTCCTCCCAGAGGAGGGAGGAGGCGGGGGAAGGGCCGCGTGCACCCCCGCGGTGCCCCCCCCCAGTCGTGCCTCCAGGGACTGGGGGTATCCCCGACTGAAGAGAGACGATCACACTCCTTAAAGTCAGGTGTTTGCTTTTTCTAAAAGCTCCAGAAGCATAACTTTCGGGGAGGAAGTTTTGCAGACGGAGCATCTCTCTCCAGGGGATGGGAAGCGGTCAGGAGCCGGCAGCAGGCTCTTCTTGTCCCAGGGGCGCGGCCGGCCTGGCGGGGCGAGCCGGGGAGGGAGCCCTCTGGGGTGAACGGAAGCTCTTTGCCGGGAGCCCCCTCACCCCGCAGCCCCCAGCCTGGTGGCATTTTTGCTGTGACCACACGTGACCCTCGATGCCTCACAAGCGCTCGGGGACACCCCGCCCAGAAACCCAGAAGCAGGAGCCCCAGAATGTGGGACACCACTCTTCCAGCCCAGGCCCTCTTCCCCCAAAGACGCCGTCAGCGCCAACCCGGGGGCAGCGCACAGAGCACGCTGTGCTTCCCCAGCCCCGCTATGCGTGCCCAGGGCAGCCGCCTGCCCCCAGGGGCCATGTCACCTCTCCCAGGTCATTGGGAAAACCGACAGCTTCAGTGATTTTCAAACCCGTTTCAGCCACAGAAGTGGTTTTTCAAAACTCTTCGCAGACCCGATGGGGTTCCAGAAGCTCCACGGGCCCAGGGCCTGCCCTGCGGGGAGGTCCCGGCTTGGGGGAGCACGGGGGCAGGAGGCAGGGCTGGGGGGGAGTGGAATCGAGTCCGAGAGCTCCCTGCCCTGCTGGTGAAGAGGCCTGACCGCCACCCACTTGGAAGTTGGATGCAGCTAAGACTCACCGAGCTGCACCGGGATGCCGGCAGCTCGGCATTCTTCCAAGTCTGTCTGTTTGACAGCTCACACTTGTCACCTCCAGGTTCCGTGGCTCATGAGTCCCAAGGCCACCACCAAGGTGTGGGCCCGCCTGGGCTCTTCTCGGGGGGCCCCAGCTCTGGAGGTGGTAATCAAATTCAGCTTCTTGGACTCCTGGTTTTTAATTTTAAAAAAAATTTATTCATTTATTTTAACAGAGAAAGAGAGCAGGGGAGAGGCAGAGAGAGAATCCCAAACAGGCTCCATGATGTCGGCACAGAGCTCGACACGGGGCTCAAACCTATGAACTGTGAGATCATGACCTGAGCGGAAATCAAGAGTTGGACACTTAATGGGCTGAGCCACCCAGGAGCCCCTGTGACTGTTAATTTTATGTGTCAGTTTGGCTGGGCCACAGTACCCAGATATTTAGCCAAACATGATTCTAGACCTTGTTGTAAAGATGTTTATAAAAAAAAAAAAGATTAATATTTAAACCAGTAGACTTTGAGTAGATCATCCTTTATAATGTGGGTGGGCCTCGTCCAATCAGTTGAAGGTCTTAAGGAAGAATTATCTGACTTCCTGGAGGAGGAGGGAATTCTGCCTACACAGCCTCCCGCTGCTGCACCAGCTCCTCCCCCTCTCCAGCCTGCTGGTCTACCCTGCAGATTTCCGACCTGCCAACCTGTGGTCCTGTGAGCCAGTCCCTCAAAATACCTCCCCACCTTGTACGCACACATCCCGATGTTTGTCTGGAGGCGCCTGACAGATACACGGTTGTGGAACGGGGGCCCGTCTCCCTGCTGACCGTCCGCCGGGCTCTCTCAGCATCTCGGGGCTTCCTGACTTCCTTGATGTGTCCCCTCTGCCGTCCAACCATCGACGGCCGGCTGATGGCAGGCTTGGGTCACAGCCCAGCCCCGGGCCTGGGGGAGGGGTTAGGCCAGCTGAATGCCACCAGAGAGCAGAAGGGGGTGCGTTCCCCGCGGAAAAGCAAGGTGCTCTGTCCAAAACGCTGAGGATGCCGGGTGAGCAAGGGCAGAGGCGGGGGGCTCACGCTGGCGGGACGATGAAGCAGCCGGGGTTAGTCACACGGGCACCAGGGCCACCGAGGCCTGAAGGGCTGAGGTGGGGAGCATTGGGGGCCTCGGCGAGGAGGCTGTGGTCGCAGCTGAGCCCCAGAAACTGCGGTTTACGCGCCCCGAGTCAGGGAGCCAGGGACCCCTCAGGCGCCATCCGTCCTGTTCTCTCCGGGGGCTCCTTCCGAGAAGCCGGAGGGCGGAGAGCGCAGGGGGCGACGAGGGGTCTGCAGGGGCGGAGAGCGCCCTGCACTCAGCCAAGGCCCCAGTCGCCCACCTGCCGCCGTCAGTTTCATGAGAAGTGATCACGGCCTGTGTGAAAGAAGCCATACGCGTTCCTGCCAACACAAAAAGACCCAAAATAGAAAGGTCAGGACATCCCAACCTCATCAAGATGTCAGTTCTTCCTAATTTAGGGCATAAGTTTAATGTGATCCCAATAAAAATGCCAATGAACATTTTTCTATGGAGCTGGTGTTGACACTAAAGTTCGTATGGAAAAATAAACATGCAAGAATAGCTAAGAGAACGCGGAGGAGGAAGAGCTGTGTTGGGCGGTGGGGACACAGGCCTCCGCAGACAGGACAGCTCCCCGGTGGGTGGCCGGGGGTGCGGGTGGGGGCTGGGGGTGCGGGTGGGGGCTGGGGGGGTGGGTTGGGGACTGGGGACACAGCACCGGCCTGGGGTCGGGTGGGGGACCGGGGTGCAGGTGGGGGCTGGGGTGCAGGTGGGGGGTCGGGGGTGCGGATGGGCAGCTGGGGGTGTGGGTGGGGGACCGGGGTGCAGGTGGGGGCCGGGGGAGCAGGTGGGGTGCCCTGCCGCATGGAGCCCTGCACCCGGCCGAGGATGTGCCCAGTCCCCTGCGGCACTCACGATCGTCCAGGCAATTATGTGCTGAGACTAGCACGTGATCGTGTGGAGAAAGACAAAATTGCCTCCATTTTTCACACCGCGGTAAGAATCAAGTCACAAACCAGAGCTCAAGTGTACAAATCCTACATACACACAGGCCAGAAGCACACCCAGGTAGGTCCCTCTATAATCTCTCTATCATTAGGGAAAGGGCTTTCTAGATATGAAGAAAAACCAAGCCGCAATAAATGAAAATATAAATAAATCTGTCCGCAAGTGACGCCTGGGGGGCTCAGTCGGTTGAGCGTCCGACTTCGGCTCAGGTCATGACCTCGTGGTTAGTGGGTTCGAGCCCCACGTCGGGCTCTGTGCTGACAGCTCAGAGCCTGGAGCCTGCTTCAGATTCTGTGTCTCCCTCTCTCTCTGACCCTCCCCTGCTCACGCTGTCTCTCTCTCTCTCTCTTTCAGAAATAAATAAAACATTTTTAAAAAATTAAAATAAATCTGTCTGCAAAAAAAAAAAAGCCAGTTTTGCAGAAATTACAGCAACACTAAACTAGGAGAAAGGATTTGGAACTTAGTCTGTCAATGAAGGGGTAGTGTCTCTAATATGTAAAGAACTTTTCGCCGGTGACGGACAAAAGCACAGAAATCCTATAGAAACACGAACGGAGTCCATGAGAAACAGTCCCCGCAAAGGATCCGTGAACGGCCCTTGGATGAGTGGGAAGGTCTCCGCCTTCACTCCTGTAAGAGAAACGCAGGCTGAGGCCGCAGGAGATGCCACATCTCATCCGTCCGATTGGGCGGAAACTCTACAGTTTGACAGCACGTGCTGCTGGGGAGACAGTCCGGCTCCGGCGCCCCGGCAGGAGTGCGAGGTGAGCGCCGTCTGTGCAAGGACAGTGTCTAACGAGCTATAAATGCATGTGACCTTCCAGGAATTTGCTCCAAAGACACACCTCCA
>NW_024080695.1:1661591-1718637 GCF_003009895.1 Hyaena hyaena
GGGGGGGAGGGTGGCCGAAGGGCAGGACCCATGGACTCTCAGCTGTAAGACAAATAAGGCTGAGGCTCTCACGTGCAGAATGACAGCAGAGGTGGTGTAACAAATCTGCTAAGAAAGTACAACTCAATGGGGCGCCCGGGTGGCTTAGTCGGTTAAGCGTCCGACTTTCGCTTAGGTCATGGTCTCGCGGTTCGTGGGTTCGAGCCCCGCGTCGGGCTCTGTGCTGACTGCCAGCTCGGAGCCTGGAGCCTGTTTCAGTCTGTGACTCCCTCTCTCTCTGACCCTCCCCTGCTCACGCCGTCTCTCTCTCTCTCCTAGAAATAAATAAAAATTAAAAAAAAATTTTAAATTAAAAAAAAAAAAAAAAAGAAACTACAACTCAGAAAGTACAACTCAAATCTCACCCAGGAAGCGATGGATAGGACATCGTCGCGCAGGGTGACGGGTGTGTTAGTTAAGCCGACAGGGAAGCTGTTCACGCCTTAGACACCTCACGGTTGTGTTTGTCAGCGTGGCTCGGCGGAGCGGAGACCCGCACAGCGTGCGGGAGGGGAACCAGTGGCAAATGGCACCCACGTGGGCAGGTGCGCCGCCGAGTGCGGGCCCGGCTCCGAGCCAGGCGCCGCACGGCACGGGTGGGTGGTGTGCGCCGCGTGCGCAGTAAGGCAGCGGGTTAAGGAAGAACCAGGAAGAGTAAGGGAGACGACCGTCTGGTGACCCCCCGCCAGGCGCGGGCAGGGTGGCACCGCCCCCCGGCTGTGCCCGTCCCGCGGACCTGACTTTGGGAAGCACGTTCACATTCTGCACGTTCAGCTCAACCCAGTGTGACTCAGTCAACGAGGGTGAGAAAAGGGTAGAATTAAACAACGCAAACTGGAAAAAAATGAACTCAGTTGTATTTCACAGAAAGAACAGCCGGGGAAAGAATGAGGCCAAGCACGCGGGAGCTCGGAACGGGTCTGCACACCCTGCGGCTTGCGCACGGTCTCCGGGGAGAGGCAGAGAAAAGTGAACACACGTCCGCAGCGCGTTCAGCGGCGGGGTCCCCTTCTTTCGCGGTGGGGCGGGCAAAGCAACTTGGGAGACCCCGCGGGCGTGTTATAGGACTGCACGGGTGAGTCGGCGGGTCCATGTTGCTGGAAGGGGGGGTGCGAGCGCGGTGTGCGAGGGCAGGAGGAACCCCTGTGGAGAGGGACCCGACCGCAGCCCTCCGGGTAAAGTCATGATCTCTGAGATGTACACGGGTGGGGTTTTGCGTGTGTGTGCTGTGGGCATCTGCGTGTACACATGTGTGCATGTGCACAGTCCTTAGGCTGGCCTGCGAGGTCCTCGGGACCCCGTGCTGTGACTCTGGGCTCCCAGAGCCTGGTGTCTAATACACTTCCCACTGGAAGGATCCAGGGCTTCTTGGAGAAACGACGGGTTTTAGGACTGGGCAGGAAAAGCACAGCATGAGACTGGAACGTCTTGCTACACCAGAAAGTAAGCAGGGGAGACGGAGAAAATGAGAGACAGAGACAGAGACAGAGAGAGGAAGGGGAAGGAAAAGGAGGAGGGAGAGAAGGAGGGGGAGGAGAGAGAGAGAACAAATAAATGGAGTAAAATGTTAGCAAGAACTGAATGCAGGTAAAATAAAAAGGTGGCCTGTCACATGTCAAGAGCCAGCTGGATGAGGCACCCCTGGTCGGAGTTCAGAGCGACCTGAGCACCAAAATAATGAAGTGCAGCAGTGGTTTCTAGATGCTTCTGCTGATAGTGGGGGATGGGTGGGTGGGTGAGCGGGTAGATGGTAGATAGATAGATACATACATAGATAGATACATACGCAGATGGACACATGGTGGATGGATGGACGGATGGATGTTGGAAGGATGGATGGATAGATGGGATGTGTGGTGGATGGAGGGACTGGTGGTGGATGGACGGACGGACGGATGGATGGATGGATGGACAAATGTACGAATGCATGGTGAATGGATGGATGGTTGGATGCATGCATGGATGGATAGGCAGATGGATGGAAGGGTGGATATTGTATGGACGTATGGATGGATGGATGGATGGACAGATGGTGAATAGATAAATGGGTGGTGGATGGATGGTGGATGGATAGATGTGGGTGGGGATGGATGGTGGGTGGGTGAATAAGTGGATGGATGGGTGGTGATGATGGATGGATGGATGGTTGGCAGAGCAGACAGGAGAGATAAGACTTCGATACGGTAATAGAAGCCAATTGCTTGACATGGGGAAAGTACTGGGTTTGATAATCAACATTTTGCAGCTGAAGATTGGATCAGCAAGCATCATTAATGGATTCGAAGTCTAGGGGGACATTTTGGTGAGAAGCAAACTATTTCCTTGGTCTTAATGTATCTCCCTCGTAAACTGTTCATTAGTTGCAAGGAAATGAAGGGTAATTACACAGCAGAAAACTCAGACAACTCCTTGACCAGCTCATCAAAAGTAACACGCCCCGTGAGAGGCCTCGTGTGCTCTGGGCGAGGAAGCTGGAAGGAGACACGTCATCTGTGTGTCATCCCAGCTGAGAACATTCGCAGTACGTCTAACCGTGAGGAAACATCAGAAAACCCCAAACAAGCACCATTTTATTAAGAAAAGCACTGCATTCTTCAAATATGTCGGTGACATAAAAGATAAAAAGACTATGGGAATGTTGCAGATGAGAGGAAGCCAGAGACCAGGCAAATGAGCCCCTGACCCTAGAGGCCCCGGGCCAGAGGGGAAGGCGGTGAAGCGTGCTGTCCAGGCGGCCGGGGACTGGACCGCGAGTGCTGGCCTGCCGACGGGGTCACCTCTCCGTGGCCGTCAGACCACGGCTCTGTCACCAGGGGCGAGGGGCCCCGAAGCCTGCAACTCGGACTGGGTCAGTTCAGAAAAATCACATCCCCCCGTATGCAGGGAGAAAGGGATCGAGAGGGAGGGGAGGAGGGAGAGACAGAGAGAGGAGGGGGGAGGAGGGAAAGAAGAGGAGGGGGGGAGGAGGGAAGGAGAAGGGGAGGAGGGAGAGGGGGAGGAGGAGGAGGGGAGGAAGAGGAGGGAAGGAGGTGGGAAGGAGGGAGAGGGGAAGAGGGGAGGAAGAGGGGAGGAGGGAAGGGAGGAGGAGGGGAGGAGGAGGGGAGGAGAGAGAGAACAAATAGATGACATAGAATGTTCGCAATAACTGAATGCAGATAAAAGGTATATGGTGTTCTCTGTACTATTTTTATTCTTGTAACTTTTCTACAGTTTGAAATTACTTCCCAGTGAAATGTTAAAAAAAAAAAAGCAACAACCTGTTCTCCCCCACGGTGATCACGCGGCGCGTGTAAACCTCTGCTCTTTGCAGCCAGCCCACACCCCTGCCCGGCAGCCCCCTGCAGGCGCCCTTCAGACAAATGATGCCAGAACACCACGCCACAAAACTAACACAAAACCCAACACAACGTGCGTAGCAAAACCAGTAATGACCTGCTGTAATCATAGACCCCTCTGTGCGCTGCCCTCGGCTTGTAAAGCGTTTTGCAGACCCTGCGTGATCTTCCCAGCGGTCCTGGCGTGCGGGCATAATAGGTAAAATATATGTTAGATAAACTACGCCTTAATAAAGTTGTAAACCAGCTCTGAAAGGCCAGGGGGTGGCTATAATATTTAGTTTGCTGGGCTGAGGTAAGAATGAAGTGGAATCAGGCAGTTACGAGCCTTGGGAATTCTAAACCAGTTTCCCAGACTGTGGTCCCTCGGTCCCCGGGGATCGGAACCAGCCAGGGAGCTTGTGAAGGGCAGATTCCTGGGCGCCCTCCCCGACCTCAGGGGGGAAGGCCTGGGAAGGAGGAGACAGAGGCGCCCCTGCTCCGCACAAGGGGCCGGGCCGCTCCCCCAGATGCCCGTGCTGGAGCTCAGAGCGCACACGGCCTGCATTCCACTTCCCACAGCAGCCGAGCACGGCTCACGTCCCTTATTACCGAGAAAGCGGCAGAGACCCCTCACGGTGGGGTGCCCGCCCCGCAGGGCCCCGGACCCCTGGGGTCTCTGGGGGAGCTGCCACGGGTCATGCTGGCACCCCCTTCCAGGAAGGACACGAGGCGGAGACGGAGGGCAATGAGGCAGCAGAGCCAGGACCCAGTCCCACGTGCGTGTCCCCAAGTCCTGCTCCGAGACGCCACCAAGGCTGCCTTCACAAGAAGGGGACGCATCTGTGACCAGCTAAGGCAGATTCTCAGTGGAGAACCCCAAGGTTGGAAGATTTTTATGTACCAAATAGGACTTTCTAGGTGGTAAGCAACGACAGCCGAAGTGAATGTGTTTTCCTTCAAAAAAAAAAAAAAAGTAACCTACGGGGCGCAGGGTGGGGAGGGGGAGCGGCTCAGTCGGTTAAGCATCTGACTCTTCAGCTCAGGTCATGATCTCATGATTTGTGGGTTCGAGCCCCACATTGGGCTCTGTGCTGACAGTGTGGATCCTGCTTAGGATTCTTTCTCCCCGCCCCCCCGCCTTGTCTCTCCCTGCTTGTTTTCTCTCTCTCAAAATAAAAACATAAAAGAAATTTAGGAAAAGAAAAGAAAATGTGAACTACGGCCAAGGTCCTGAGCAGAGGGCCTGCTGTCCCTGGAAACGGGGCACAGCCTGGGGGGGGGGCTGTCTCCTCCGCTGTCACTCAGCGCACATTCGCGGGGGCTCTGGACTAAAGCAATCGTAGACCCGCTCCCAGGCCAAGCTTCAGTGTGAGGAGGACAGTGGCCACGGAAAGCCAGCCCTCGGGGGGCGCGCGCACACACGCTGACCCTGTCTGAGCTGACCCCCTGTCCCTGACAGGTAGCGTCCGAGCAGCCCCTGGGAGGCGGCGAGGTCTCCGGGCCCGGCTAGGGCACCGCTCTGGGCCCCCCGTGGGCCCTGCAGGGAAGAGCTGGGGCTTTCGGGGCTGGGGCCTTGCTCCCGGACACCGCGCGGCCACCAGGCAGGGACCCGGTGGGCCACCCGGGTCAAGATGCAGCAGCAAATGCAGGCGTGCAAAGGGAGGGGCGTTAGCAACCCCCCAGACACGGACGGGTGACGCCCGCGCCCCGGAGCAGCCCCCCGGGAAGTCTCCTGAGGCCGGCGGTGGGCAGGGGGGCCCCTTGGCCTTTCCGAGCTGGGCTGGAGGAGCCCGTCGCGTGTCGGGCACTGTGCTCCACCCTGGTGGTGCTCCCGACAGCCTAAGTGGTCCTGCCGTGGCCTGAGTGTCTGGGTCCCCAAATCCACCTTGAAATCCTGGCCCCGGTGTGACGGTGTCCGGAGGTGGGGCCTTTGGGAGGCGCTCGGGTCACGAGGGTAGAGCCCACGAGCAGGACCAGGCCTTGCAAAAGATGCCCCAGAGAACCCCCCCCTCCATCCTCTGAGGACTCAGCCAGGAGGCGCTACGGACCAGGAAGAGGGTCCTCCCCAGCCCCTGACCTCAGCACCGGACCCGGTGACCTGGGACCTCCAGACTCCAGAAGCTTGAGCGAGAAGGGTGTGCGGGTACCAGCTCCCAGCCTGCGCTGTCTCGTCGCAGCAGCCAGGACGGGCGGAGGTGCCGCCGTCAGACCCGGTCGCAGGTGGCCACGGGGACACCGGCAGTTCGGGTAACTGCGCGAGGTCACCTGACCCTCACGCGGGGGCAAGAGGGTCCGCAGCCGTGGGCCACACAGCCATGCGTGGATTTAACCGCCTGCGGGTCTGGGATGAGGCAGAGCGTTTCCCTGCCTCCCTCATGGCTCAGGCCGTGGAAAGAGCCGCAGGTCCAGCCAGACCCGCTGGGGCCCGTGCCCGGCCTTGGGGTCCCCCCCGCCCCACCTCTGGGGTCCTCACCCCGCCTCTGGGGTCCTCGCCCCACCTCTGGCCCTTACTGGGGTGACTCTATTGCCTTGCACCTTCGTGTCTTCCAGACGGAGGGGGGTCAGCAGTGACTACCTCAAGGGGCGGCTGGGAAAACGAGAGGTCATGGAGGCCAAAGGTCCGGGTCCCCCAAAACGTGACTCCCCCCGGAACCCCCACTGTGGCCCCAGCAGGAAGTGAAGGTTTCCCCGGCACCCCAGCCCTGCTAATTGAATGAATATTCTTCCGCGTCGAGTATGGGAGTACAGTGGTTTCCATGGAGACCAGGTCCTAATGGCTTAATTAGACAAGAGCACGGGTTTCCGAGGCCGATGGGAGCGTCCCCACCCGCAGGGCCGGGCTGCTGGCTTGCTCGGACACAGCAGAGACGGGTGGCCTCCCCGGAGCTCCTCCCATATGTGGCTCTGGTCCTCCCTTCGCTGAGCCCAGCCCCCCACGCAGAGTCCCGGGGCCTAAGCACCTGCGCTCGCAGCCGCCGTGGGCCCTGGCTACTCCGCTGTGCGCCCCGCCCCGCGTGTCACATGCTGGGAGTGTGGCCAGAACCCAGGCCCCCTGTGGCCGCTGCCCTGGCTGCCCTCCAGAGCCCTGGGTGTGGGTAGCGCCTGCCTCACCCGGAGCCCTGGCACCAGTTCAGGGGCCACCGGGACATGACCCCCCGTCGGGCCCTGGCCGTTCCCCTGGACCTGCCCTGGGTCCTCATGCTGGAGGCTCTCAGATCTCTGCTCACCTCCCAGCGGACACCACCCACCCTGTGTGCCCTTGAAGTTCAGGGAAAGGTGCCAAGGACGTAAAGGTAGGGTCAGGAGGCTGCAGAAAGCAGGGCGCCGCCGCCCCACGGCATCACAAGGGGGTCTGCCCACCTGCGATCAGAGAGCAGGGAGGGGCCGTGCCCCTGCCCTCTGCCCTCTGCCCTCCGACCTCACCTGGGTACTTGCCCTTGGCAGCACCCATCCGGAGACCTGCTGGCCCTTGACCTCCATCCGTCCCTCGAGGGACGAGGTGGAGGCAGGAGGGGACCGTGGGGCAGGCTCTCCTGGGACCGGGCAGAGCAGACAGGGCGCACCGCCAGGGGGCTCAGCCCGGCTGCAGGGCAGGAGCTCTACAGGCTGTGAGCGTGGCTGGCACCACAGGCCGGGCCGTAAACCCGGCCTTCCTCGTGGATTCAAGTGCATTTGCGTGTTTACTTAAGCAGCCGGGGCTGCAGCCAGCAGCACAAGGAGCACGAGTCCTCCTTGGGGGGTGCTCCCCTGCAGAACTGACAGCCGAACTGAAGCGACAGGGGTGGAGCAGTCTCAGAGCCTGAGCAGGGGCCCTGGGGCTGGGCTTCACCTCCTGCGTCCCAGCTCACCCTCCCAGGTCCCTCACAGGGTGCGCGCGGGTGGGGTGTGCCGGGAGGGGGAGGGGAGAGCCCCTGTTGCCATGAGGCCGGGAAGCGCCTTAGTGGGGTCACTGGAGAAGGTGGTGCCGTGTGCAGAGGGAGGGCGGTCAGGGAGCTGGGGCAGGGCTGGGTCTCGAAACTTGCAGGTGGGGGTGGGGTTCCTCCCCGGGCTCCTTGTTGGCTCACCCGTCACACAGTCACTGCGCATCCATTGGTCCTTCTAAAGGATTTCACCGGTGCTGAGCCTGGGGTGTTGCAGGGGAAGCACCTGGGTCTCTGCCCTGAGGAGCCCTGGGCATGGCGAATGGCACCCAAGAGAGAGAGGCAACGAGGCCCAGCACCCACGAAGGGGTCCTGGCAGCCCTCAGGTGTCCTCAGGAGTCCCGGGAGGGCTTCCTGGAAGAGGTGGCTGGGCTGATTTTAACAGACGGGGAAGAGTGAGCCATGACATCGTGGCAGGGAGGGTGCGCACACATGTGCAGGTGGGGAGGCACAGGGGCAGTTAGGGAAAGGCAGAGCAGTCCCTGGGCAGAAGGGAGCATGCCAGGCCAGGCCGGGTGGGGTGGGGGGGTGCAGGTGCCAAGCCACACTGCCAGGTGAGCTCAAGGTGTGGGCGTGGGCTCCCTCCTGCCGCGATGGCCGCAGGGAGGGTGTCCCTCCGGGCCATCAGGGAGGCTGGAGGGGGCGCCCAGCCTGGTCTGGCTCAGGCAGCTCCCCACTGGTGGCCAGTGTGGGCGAGGGTGAGAACCAATGGCCAGGCCATCCCAAGGGGAGGGGGTGGCGCCCACATCAGCAGCTTGGACCGGGTGACTCTCCAGTCCCACCTAGGGGACCAGCCTGCAGGGGCGGGGCCGCGGGACGTCGCCCCCTCCTGGACGCCAGCTCACCCTGCAACCGCGCCAAGCCAGCATGCTTTGAATTTCCGAAAAACACACCTGGTTTCCCTCTCAAGCCGCCTTCTAGGTGATCCCGCCCCGGAGCCCCGGGCAAGGACGCCAACTCCCCAGGGCCGCGCAGGGCTTCCTGTTGTTCTGGGCTGTTCTGGAATCTGGAAGTGCGCTTTCTCCGTGAAGAGAGGGAGGCCTTCGCTTCCTCCCAGGATTCATGGGATTTTTTTCCTGCTGTGATTGAAACAGTATCTGCAGTGAGGCATCTAACTGCTCCTCTTTGGACGCTGAAAGGTAACGCGTCCTGTGGATACAAACCTTTCGTGACAATCAAACAAGGTCTCCCAGGGCAGTTCCGACGGATGCGGCGCGGAGAGGGCTTTGGCTTTAAAATGGTTTCTCTGAGAGCGATCCCAGAGCCGACGCTGTCTGTCAGATCTGCTCCGGCTCCGGCTGTGAAACATCTCTGTACCCGTGTGTCCCCACAGGACAAGAGATCGAGGGCCCTGCCCACTGAGGACTTCCAGAGCCCGGACAATCAGAGCCAGGCCACTCTTTCAGAGGGTAAACTGAGGCCTGGAGTGTGGCAACGTGCAAAGGTTACAGAGTGTAAGGGGACGGCCAGGAGTTCAGGTGCCAGACGGACGAAAAGAGACAGGGGGACATTGGTGACAGTGATCACCACAGCGAGTGGCTTGGGTTCAAACCCCAGCTGTGTCCTAACCTTCTCCACCCCGACCCTGACGCCCTCCCCACCCCACCCTTGGCCCCACCCCTGACCCCTCCCTGACCCCCTCCCCACCCCAACCCTGAACCTGCTCTGAAGCCAGCCCAACCCCCTTTTTGACCCCCACCCTGACCCTAATCCTAATATGAAATTGACACTGAACCTAATCTTGATCCAAACCACTTCTCAAATATTGACTCTACCCGCCAACTTAAACACAATTCAGCCCAACACAAATCCTGTTTACAAATTTAACCCCAACGTATGTCTAACTCATGCTGACCCTGCACCCCAAGTAAATCCTACCCCCAAACTTGATCTCTGCCCTAACCCGACGCCCTGCGGAGCAGAGGAGGGTGAGCCCGGGCTGGAGAGCTCCAGGGTGGTCGGCACTCCCGCGTCCCGGGCAGGTTCAGGCACCCAGCCCCCCACAGCTCTCTGCAGGTGTTTGTCAGGTCACCTGGTGACCCGCAGGCACAGACCTCAGGCGGGTCGGTGCGCACCTTTGCTCAGAAGCTCGCCCCTAGGGAGGCCTTGTCCTGTCCTTGGCAAGTTTGATTCTTCCCATTTGCTAGATGAAGAGATCGAGGGTCTAAGGGGACACAGCAGTACCACCACTGGGCTGTGCAAGGCAGGGGGGACTTCTGTGTGCTGCTCAGGGCTGGGTTCTTTGGGGGCTACAGGCTCAGACTGTGGAGGTCTGTGATGGGGCCCCTTCGATGTGGCCGATCTCACTGTCCTGTGAGCCCCAGGCAGAAGGGTCTGGCAGCCCTGTGTTCCCCGTGGTGCAGCAGGACCCACAGTCCAGCCCGTCAGGCTGTAGGTCTGGGGAGGCCCAGAGGCTCACATGGGCTCAAAGCACCAACTTAGTTTCCCGTGGCTGCCACGGCCAGGTTCCACGGGCTGTAGCTTCAACGATAGAAATGTACTCTCACACAGCTCTGGAGGCTGAAGTCTGACATAAAGGTGTGGGCGGGGCCACCTCCCCCTGGCGGGTCCAGGGGAAGACCCTTCCCGCCTCTTCCAGATCCTGGGGCTCCGAGCGATCCGGGGCTCGTGGCCGAACCGCTGCGTCTCGGCCTCTGTCCCACGTGTCCTTCTCTGTGCATCTGTGTACGGACACCTGCCATATTGAGTTGGGGCCTGCCCCAGTCCGGGGTGACCTCAGTGAGCCTGAGTAAATCTGCCAGGGCCCTATTTCCAAACAGGGTCTCTCTCATAGGCTTTGGGGGTTAGCGCATGGACGTTATCTTTTTGGGAATACAATTCAACCCATAGCAAACGCACAGCTTTTTTTCCTGTTTTAATTAGATGCCATCAGTAAGCAGTTTAGACATTTCACATAGAATCCAGACCTCCGTCTGCCTCCAGCATGAGAACCTTCAGGGTGGAGGGAGGGGTCAACACCCCCCCCATGGGGCGTTCTCCACGGGCTCCCCCCACCCCGCCCAGGGCTCCTCCTGCTGGGCCCTGGACACCACAGTTGGGACCCCTGATCCCGCCCAGTGCTTCCCAGCTGGGTGATTATGACCCTGGAAATTTCTGAGGACATTCTTGGTCATCACAAGTGGCCAGGGGGAGTGGGTGCTCCTGGCATGAGTCCAAAGAGTCCAGGGATGCTGCTAAACACACTGCAATTCACAGGCTGGCATCCTCAACAAGGAGGTATCCGGCCCCAGGCTGGAAACCCTCACTGCATGGATCTTGGCATATGGCCGCCCTGTTCGAGACTACATTTCCCAGCCTCCCTTGCAGTAGGTATGGCCACGTGATCACATTCTGACCAATGGGATATCAGCATAGGGCTGTGTGCCATTTCCAAATGAGGATGCCCTGTGTTGGGAAGATCACATCCTCCTGACCGAGAGTTGCCCCTGGGTCTTATGACAGTATGGCCCTAGCCAGACGGGCTGACCAAAACTTGGGGGTGGGAGCTGCCCGTGGGGACGGCCATGGGGAGGGCGAGGGCACCAGCATCTCCACCCCTCATGCCGCCATGCTGGTCCTGCCCAGACTCGTGTCGGGGAGAGACGGCTCCCACCTGGCTTGCTTCCTTGCAGCAGCATGGCCTGTACCCTGACTCACGACCCCAAATCTCAGGCCGCCCCTGTCCCCTCCTGCCACAGATTTCTGGTTTAAATCAGAGCCTTTTGGGGAAGGGAAAAGTCAAGAATGAAACCAAGCAGACCTTGCTGAGCCCGAGCTCATGGTGTCCACGTTCCAAGGGACACAATCCAGCGCTCCTGCCCCAGGCGCCCGCGGCTGCCCCCCCCCCCCCCGCCTGCTTTCCAGAAGCACTCGGGAATCGGGGTCAGCACAGGAAGCTGGGGGACCTCACAGGGCTGGGCCAAACATGGCTTGTTTGCCCAGACACATCCAGGGCTCTACTGGATTTTCTGAAAAATCTGAAAAAGAATCAAAGCCAAACCAAACAAACAAACGAAATCTCTGCGCTGCATCTAGCTCTGCAGCACGCGCCTGCTACGGTCAGACTCACGGGTGCGAACTTGCTTTCATTTCATCAGCCGTTTCCTCCGAATGCTACGTGGGAGCAACTGCATTACCAGGTTTGGGGGGGGGGAGGGCAGGCTTCACCAGGCAAAGTGGGGGCCCTTGGTAAGGCAGGGGTGCCGCCCACGTGGGCACCTGCCCTGCTCCGTGCAGCCCAGGCAGAACTTTATTATTTTTTTAATGTTTTTTAATTTATTTTTGAGGGTCAGAGAGAGATCACATGAGCAGGGGAGGGTCAGAGAGGGAGACACAGAATCTGAAACAGGCTCCAGGCTCTGAGCTGTCAGCACAGAGCCTGATGTGGGGCTTGAACCCGCGAACCGTGAGATCATGACCTGAGCCGAAGTCGGACACTTAACCGACTGGGCCACCCAGGTGCCCCCCGGGTAGAACTTTCTACACACTCACGAGAGCAGGCCATGTCCCAGGCTCCCATCGCATCTGGTCACAGTTAAGGACAGAACCTCACTCTTTCCCCCCTTCTCTGCACACACCCGGCGCTGAGCAGGTGAGAGGCGGCAGGGCAGAGCCCGCAGCACCTGGCTTGCTGAGAAGTCAGGCTCGGCACTGCCTGGGCCTCAACTGTCTTCAATATAAAGCAAGAGTACAAATGCCTACCTCGTGGACGTGTTCGTTTGTTCACTCATTCATGCATTCATTCATTTGTTCTCCAAACACCTACAAGCTCTGTGTTCATTTCCTCTCGTTGCTAGAACAAATGATCAGAAACAGCTATGTTAGAAGGACACACGTTACTTATTATCTTGCAGTCCCACACGCCGCAAGTTTAAAATGGTCAGCAGGGCCGTGTCCTGGAGGCCCCAGGGAGACCCCGTTTCCTAGTTCCTTTCCAGCTTCTAGAGGCGTCCACGTGCCAGGGCCGGGGGCCTCTTCCCCCCATCGCCAGCCTTTGCCTCCGATACCACCTCTGCTCCAGCTTTGAGCCCCTTGCCTTTCTCCATAGCAGGACCCCTGTTGCTACATTCAGGGTCCGCTCTGGGAGGATATCCCAGCTCACGGTCCTCAACTCAACCCCATCCGCAAGGTCCCTTTGCCACGTCAGGGCACACGGGCCCAGGTTGGGGCGGTTAGGGCCCAGACGTGTGCGTTTTGTCTACGACAGACCCGCACAGCGATTGTCACTGGAAGCAGCGGGGGGCTGTGGGCCGCAAGGCAGTCAGGACACAGTCACCCCCACGCCGCACAACCTGCTCTCGAGGGACTTAGCAAGGCCCCTGAGCACCCCGTCCGCAGGAAGCCTGGCCAAGGGAGGCTCCGAGGGGCTCCTTGGAAGTTCCAGAAGAGCATGAAGGACTCCACCCCTCCCCATTGTGGTTCCCAGCTTTCTCTCGAGCTCCTCGGGTCCCAAGGGCTGCCCGCTCTGCGCCTCACACCCTACATCTGCAGGACCAAACAGGAAGAGAGGCATTTGGCTCCCGAGTACATTTCCTGCTCGTCATCAGGGAGCTGATATTGGCCGGGACTGGCCGTGTGGCCCCTCCTCCAGCCAGTGCAGAAGGGAAATGGGTCCATCACAACAGGCTTAGCGGCATCAGAACTTTCCCCTCAATTCTGGGAAGGGGCCCCTTTTGTTCACATTGCTGCTCCTCCTCTGGAACCGACTGGGTGCATGGGTGTATCAGTCACCACGGCTGCGTAACATACTACCACTAACGGGCCAGCTTCAAACGACACACATTACATCTCACAGTGTCCATGGGCCAAGAGCCCGGGAGCAGGTTAAACGGGTTCCCTGCTCAGGGTCCGGAGGCCGAGATGAAGGTGTCAGCTGGGGCTGAGTCCTCCCTGTGGCGCAGGGCCTCTCGAGGCTCACCCAGTTTCCAGCAGAACTCACCTCTCTGAGGTTGTGTTCCCTATTTTCTCTGGTTGCTGTGTGCCGGGCCGGGGGCCACTCTCAGCAGCTGGAGGCCACCTTAGACCCTGTCTTTGGGCCCCTTCTCGTGATATTACTTCATCTTGGAGGCCAGCAGAACATCTCTGATGCTTCGGCACCCTTCAAAGGACTCACCTGATAAGGTCAGGCCCATCCAGGACAGGATAATCTCCTTCAATCAATTCAAAGTGAACTTGCCAGGGGCCTAACGGGGGCAGTGACACTCCATCATATTCGCAATCCAGTAGTGGGGACTGCTCGAGGCCTCAGGTCCCTGGAGGTCATCTGAGAATCCTGCGTACCTCAGTGGGCCAGGAGGAAGTCTGTGCGGCAAGCCCATCCAGCACGCATTGCTCAGCCTTCCTTTTGAACAGGCCACTACCTTCTCTTCCTGCAGCCTGGGCTGAGCCCCTACTTCTTCCAGAAAATTCTCCCTGAGGGAGTCAGAAGCCCCCTCAGGCTCTACCACTTGCTTCCTCCGTCTTCTGGCATCTCCCAGGTCATTGCCTGGGCCTGTCCCGTGCCAGGCGTGAGGAGTGCCTTGCTCTCCCCAGCCACAGGTCCTGTCCACGCTCGGCACGCAGCAGGTGCAGGCTCGACAGATGCCCAGTCTCCAGAGAGTGAAAGGGACCAGACCGGAAACCCGCCCCTGGAGGGAGGGGAGGACCCTCTGCTAGGCAGGCAGACCCGTGCACGGGGTCTCTCTGGGCCTAAAATGCTCCGCCTTCAGGCCTCAGCCTGGCGGTCACTCCCAAGAGAACCTTCCAAGCCCCACCCCACACACCGAGGCCATCGGCTGTGGTGGACTCAAGGCAGAAGCAAGTGGGCAGCCAGGAGTATAATGGTGGGATGGCGGGGAGCCACGCTGCCCCAGGCTCGCACCCACATACGATCCCAACAAGGCCCCTGGGCCTCACTGTCTTCTGCAGAATGGGTCCATCACACAGTGAATACTTGGCAAGGTCCCAGAGAGGGTGATGGGGACTCACCACCCCTGGACAGGCCTGGCCTCGGGGGGAGGGGTGCTCTCTGATGGTGGCCGCTGTGGGTACCGCCGACAGCCGGGGGCTCTGGGGGCCTGGGTGCAGGGCTGAGGGCAGGAGGGCGGCCGAGCTGGACTCTGGACCTTGAAGCTTCACAGGGATGCTAAGGGCCTGGGAAGAGGTCCCCAGGAGCCTGGCACTGGCATGTCGGAACCATGCTTCCCAGCCGCTCAGGCGTGTGCTGAGCAGAGGCGACAGCAGGCGCTCTGGGGCCGGAGAGGGGCAACAGAGGCAGCCCATGGCGCACGCGGCCCAGGGCCCTGCGGTGAGCCTGCCCCGGGCTAGGAGCCCTGGACCTTTGTCCTGACAGCCTGCACAACAGCCCCAGGGGCGGGACTTTGTTACTGTCATTCGCAGGCTGAGGAGGCTTTGAAAGGAAGGGCAATTTTCCAAGGTCACATGGGGACACCTGGTCAGCCCGACCCTAGAGTCCAGACATGAGGCCAGGTCCAGGAGGACTTGAATGCCAGGCTCAGGCATCTGGACAGCGGCACGCCCCGGAGGGATCGACCTGTCAAGGATGGAACCGGGTGGCAAAGGGGCAGGCCAGAGGCAGGGGAGGCGTGAGAGGCCTGCGCAGGTGCCAGGACGGGGCTAGGCGTGAGCCTGAGCCTGAGGTACACAGCTGGTGCCTAATAAGACAGGCTGACCCATCGCGTTCATTTATTATACTCATCACAAATCAAAGACGGTCCCTGAAGCAGTATTTCCTCCAAGGGCCCTCTGCCAGGTCTGTGCAAACCCAGCTGGGCCAAATCCATCAATCTGATCAATACTGCAACGGATTTGGTCTGCGGGTCAGCGCACGGAGAGCCAGGCCCCGGGCCAACGGATCCAGGCCACGTTCTACCACGACAAAGCGGTTCTGGAATTCTTCAGGGAGGGGCAGGCGGAGACGCAAGCCTCGTTTGTCCCTGCCTGTCTTTAAAAATGAAATTTCAAATAAACATGGTGTGAGGGGGGCGGGACCTTCTGCTCAGCTCAGCCCGGAGGAGAGACGAGCCCTCTGGGCCTGGAGACCAGGAGGCCGGCCCGACTCCCAGTGTTGCTGCACCTGCGTGAGAAGTAGGAGGGGCTCTTCTCCCTGCTTCCAGGCCCTTCCCTCCCCAGCAGGCACCAAGCAAACACGCACCAGATGCAACACCCGCTTACAGGAGCTCACAGCCAAGTGCGGGCCAAGCTGGCACGAACCTTCCAACTATCTAGTCCAATACCCCCACCTTACAGATGGGAAAACCGAGGCGCAGAGAGGCAGGGGGTTCTCACACTGCCAGAGAGCAAGTTAGCGTTGAATGGGAGCTTGAGTCCACATCCAAAGTCGGCAGCCTGCACAGGATGGAGGCGGAAAGGGCTGAGTGGGGGGGCGCGGGGGTCCGGCACAGGCAGCTCCCAGGTGAGGCCTCCCCCGCGCTCTGCCAGTCACCACCCGCCCCAGGCCCACTGCAGGCGTCCCGCACGGCCGAGCAAGGAGGGCATCAGGGCCTTTGTGGGATTCCTGACTCGGCCTTCACGCTTCACCCCCAGCCCTCCACCGGCTTTTGTCTTCAATGCTTCTTTATTTTTGAGAGTGCGCAAGCAGGGGAGGGGCAGGGAGAGGGGAGCCAGAGGATCCGAGGTGGGCTCTGTGCTGACGTCAGCCAGCCCGACGCAGCCTTGAACTCACGAACCACGAGATCGTGACCTGAGCTGAAGTCGGACACTCAACCGCCTGAGCCCCCCAGGTCCCCCCTGCACCAGCCCTGAGTGAGCTCCGCCTGTGAGCCAGGAGCCGGGCCCTGCACCAGGCAGGGGGACACGTGGCCGCTCGCAGGAGCCCAGAGTTGAGAGGGACGGGGTCCGATGGCCTGCCCCCGACGCGCACACAGAGGCGAGCAAAGGGGCTTCTAATCTCGCCTGCGATATCAGGGAGGTGTCCTGGGATCCGTGCAGCACACTTTTCAGGGAGAAGGGAGCCCTGGGGGTGAAGGGCTGCCAGCCTGGAGAACAGCACGTGCCAAGGCCCAGAGTCCGCGGCAGGCAGTGAGAAACGGGCTCGCAGCCTGGAGGGGGCGGGCTGCAGGGCCATGTGGGGCGAGCTAGGTGGGGCGAGCCTGCTGAAGAGGCAGAGTCCGGCCGGAGCCCCGGAAGAGCTGCCTGCGACGGGGCGGCTGAATACAGCCTCCCCATGGCCTCGGAGGGCACGGGGGCCCAGGCACCTGTGCACGTGTGGGCGTGCGCTTGCGAACGCATGCGTCAATGTGGGGGTGAGCATGTGTGCACACATGTGTTGATACATGGGCATGCACGCATGTGCAGGATCATGTATGCACACGTGTTGATACATGGGCGTGCACGTGTGTGAAGGAACACGTGCACGCACGGACATAGGCACACGTATGCATGTAACTCACACCCATAATTTTATGCAGGTGTGAGGGTATGTGTGTACAAACACGTGCATGGGTACACGGGGCCCAGTATATGTGTGTGTGAACTCACGCATGTGCAGCGTGTGAATACACGTGCACACACACATATGCTCACGCATGGCTGCTTGTGGAAGCATGTACATGGGTGTGCAAATGTGTATGCAGTATACACGGATGAGCGTGCATATGTGTGGTTATGCTAGGTGTGCACAGAAATGTGTGCACACGACTGCGTGTGTGAAGGTGGACACATGGATATGTGTGTGCATACAGATGCGTGTGTACTTGTGCCTTGGAATACGTGCACACGATTGTGTGTGTGCATCCACACCTGTGTGCAGGGAAGGGGCCCGAAGAGACAAGCCGCCCTCTGCCAGGGCTGAGGCCACGTGTGGAACACGGGCCAGGCGTGCACCCATGGGTGTGCTTCTGGATCCCTTCTCCCAGCCACTGGGGCCCAGGACCCACCGGCGCACAGCTGTGCGGCCCTGGCTGGACCAGCCTTTCGCCTCTGGGCCCCGCTCATCCTGGCTGGGATGAGGGGACTATGCCGCTGGCCCTAGGGTGCTACACTTCTACGCGGTTTTCCTTCTACGACTCCCGCACCTGTCCCCGGCGCCCTAAGCTCCCGACCCCTCTCCCAGTGTGGCCCGGATCCTATGACACCCTCCCTGTCACCCCTCTGGGTCCCACCAAGCCCGGGCTCGGCCATGAGCAACTCGCAGGATGCTCTCTCCAGGCGCATGCGGTTTTGTTGCTGTGGGATAATGGAGGGCAGTTTGTCAAGCCCGGTTTTCAGCGCCGGGTAAGAGCCTCTCGGCTCCTCTCTGCACAGCTGCAGTCCCTGGGGCTCCGTGCACACGGGCAGGCCCGCGCCGCGCAGCCCTGAGGCCCAGCCGGCGGCCTCTCTCCCCGAGGACTCTTTCGAGGGCCCCGCTCCCCACTCCCCTCTGCTCTGGGCCCAGACCCGTGGGAGAGGCGCTGGCTCCCGGGTTATGCCCGGGAGATGTTGCCAGCGGTCCCGAGGTCAAAAGGCCAGCCAGGCGTCCCCAGCGGCCTGAGTCACTGGGCCGGCCAGGCACTCCGGATGTCCCCAGCCTGGCCTGATGAGTCGCTTCCTGGGCAGCGGGGAGCTCTGTTTGTTTTGGGCCCTCGGTGCTCTGTGTCCTTCTTCCTCTGGACTCTTTGTGCTAGGCTGCCCTTGAATGTGAACGCAGGAGGCGTCCAGGGCAGCCAGGACCCTGGACGTCCTGACACCCCCAGGCATCCCCCAAAGTGTTCCTCACAAGATGAGAGCCCCTCGGGGTCTGGAGGAGTCCCGCGTGGCTGGCCAGCTGCTGGGGGTGGGGACCACTCTCCAAAACCTGCATATGACCCCCTCGCCACTTCTCTTCCTTGGATCCACCTCTGCACCCCCCAATCCCACCCCCCTCCAGGACAAAGCCCATCTCCCTGTCCCACGGGGCTTCTCACTTCCCGGTAACTTTCCTTCAATCTCCAAATGCACCTCAGAAGTCACCTCCTCCAGGAAGCCTTCCCAGACAACTCTGCTCCCAGCCTAGGGGAAGAGCTCCAGGGCACTGGCAGCTTGCACCACAGCCACCTCAGTGTGTGGCCCCGCCCGACCTGTCCCAGATGGCGGAGGGCCCACTACAGACGGGAACCGTTGCCCACAGACGATGGGGGGTGGCACGGGCGTGGGTCTTCCCTGCAATCACACTCCAGGCCTCCAGGACCAGTGGGCCCTTTCACCGGGAGTGTGGCTTTCTACCTTCCCCGGGCCGCGTGCCCCTCGCATGCAGTCACGGCTTTGCTCCCCCAAAATGCATAAATGCCCAGGATCAGGAAGGGGGGGTCTGGCCCTGCCTGGGCAGTCCCACAATCCACGATCTCTGATTTCCGGTCTGGCCCTGGCCTGACCCCCTCCTCCTCCTCCTCCTCCTCCTCCTCCGCGTAAGGTGGCCATCAAGGATGCTGGGGCTCCCCGTGGGCTATCTCTGCTAAGGTGCCAGCGCTCTCCTACATCAGGCCCTGGGAGCCTTTTCAGGGCTCAGAGGAACGAGAAGCAGCCCCCAAAGCCACGCACATTTCCAGGCATCACTAAGGGAGATGCTCCAATCCCTCCCTGCGACACCTTCCTGGAACCCAAAAGCATCAGGCTCCAGCCCCCAGCCTCAGGAATCACCCCTGCCCTCCCACCTGAGGGTGCAGGGAGCTGGGGGAGGTGGTCCAGACTGCTGGGAAGAATGGCCCTCCCCTCCTGCAAGCGAGCCATGCCAGGCCTGGGAACTCCAGCCTCCTCCCCAGGGTCCGTCTCCCACAGACCTCAAGCTGCCTGGAGGTGGGTGCCAGCGCCAGAAGACGGGAACGACAGCGCGCGGTCGTGGAATGAAGGCACAGGGACATAAGGCAGGGGTAAGCCGGGGGGTGGGGAGAGACACCCCGACAGCTTGCCCTGAAGCCCGCAGGAATGAGGCACCCACGCAAAACCGCCCATCATCCGGGAAATTCATTCTGGGTGTTTGTCAGAGGCGGTGATTTCGAACATCACCCCCCACCCTTTAAAAGCAGGGCCACGGAGCATGAGAATTAAACTTCAGTAATTGCCAACATGGACGCAGAGGCTGGGAGCCCGCACAGGGCTTCCACAGGCACCGCCGTCATGATTCATGCTCCAGCAGCGCTTGGAAGTGGGCAGAGGAGGGAACTGAGGCCCGGGGGGCAGGGAGGTGGTTCTGCCCCGGAACACCGACCGGAGATGGGAGGCGACAGGCACTCGGCGAGACCCCTGCGCGCCCAGGATGCGTCGCGTCCTCCGCCAGGCTGCGAGTCGCCGGCTCTCCAATCAGGCCGCGGACCCCGAGCCGCCCGGAGCTGCGCGCGAGTGTGCGCGCCCGCGTGTGCGTGTGCGTGTGCCCGGGGGAGGCTAGGGAGCTCTTGTCTTAGAAAGAGCAGGTTTCTGGAACTCACCGCCCAGGCCAGCCGGCGCTCAACCCCGTCCGGCAGGCCGCAGCCGGCCCTGGAGGGGGCGCCCTCGCCGTGCGCGCGCGCCTCGCGCCACCGCCCGGGACTCCTCCCCGGCGCCGCGCCGGCAGGTTCGCCGAGGCGGCCTCGGGCTCCGGCTCCTGGGCCCGCTCCCCCCCGGGCCGGCGGCGCTGGCCTGCCCGCCGAGCCGCCCCCGCCAGCCCGCGCCCCGCCCCGCCCCGCGCGCCCGCCCCGCTGCGCAACTCTACCCAAGTTGGAAGCCGAGCCCGGGCGGCTGCACTCGCGCCGGGCGCACGGCGGCGGCGGTGGCGAAGGAAGAGGCGGCGGCGGCGGCGGCGGCGGCGGCGCAGCCGGGACAGGAGAGGCAGGCAAGGCGGAGCCCGCGCGGCCGAACGCGGACCGCGGGGGGCGCCCGCGCCCAGAGCGGCGGGAGGAGGACGCGCGGCGGCGGCGGCGGCGCCCTGCCCGGGAAAGTAAAGTTGGAGCCCGAGGCTGCGCGCCGGCGCTGGGGCCCGGAGGAGCGGCGGCCCGCGCCCCGGGGCGCCCAGCCCTAGCCGGCCGGATGGGAGGCGGAGCGCCCGGGCCGCCGCCTGCAGCCTGCGCCCCGGCCGGGCGCCGGGGCCGCGGGGCCGCTCGGGCACGCCCGCTGGGGCGCCGCAGCACCGTGGGCTCGCGGCCCGGGCGCTCCCCGTGAGCGGGGCCGAGGGCGGGGCCGGCGCGAGGACCCTGGGACCTGCCCCCCTCCCCCCCGCCGCCGCGTCGCCGCTCGCTCCGGGAGCCTCCTGCTCTGCACTTACGCGCGCGGCAGCTGCGGGGAGCCCGGCAGCCACGCTCTCCGGCGCGCCGCTCGCCCGCCGAGCCACCACGGCCGAGGGCCGGCTGCCGGGCGCCGCGGTCCCCGGCGGGCGCGCCCCAGGAGCTGGCGGCGATGCGGGCGCCGACCCGGGCTGGGGGGCGCCCGAGCTGCCTCGGCTGCGCCCCGGCTGCAGGCGGGACCGCGTAGCTCGCGGGAGGACCATGGCGTCCCCGGCGCTGGCGGCGGCGCTGGCGGCGGCGACGGCGGCGGGCCCCAACGCGAGCGGCGCGGGCGAGGGGGGCAGCGGCGGGGCCGCCAACGCCTCGGGCGCCGCCTGGGGGCCGCCCCCGGGCCAGTACTCGGCGGGCGCCGTGGCGGGGCTGGCGGCCGTGGTGGGCTTCCTCATCGTCTTCACCGTGGTGGGCAACGTGCTGGTGGTGATCGCCGTGCTGACCAGCCGGGCGCTGCGCGCGCCGCAGAACCTCTTCCTGGTGTCGCTGGCCTCGGCCGACATCCTGGTGGCCACGCTGGTCATGCCCTTCTCGCTGGCCAACGAGCTCATGGCCTACTGGTACTTCGGGCAGGTGTGGTGCGGCGTGTACCTGGCGCTCGACGTGCTCTTCTGCACCTCGTCCATCGTGCACCTGTGCGCCATCAGCCTGGACCGCTACTGGTCGGTGACGCAGGCCGTCGAGTACAACCTGAAGCGCACGCCGCGCCGCGTCAAGGCGACCATCGTGGCCGTGTGGCTCATCTCGGCCGTCATCTCCTTCCCTCCGCTCGTCTCGCTCTACCGCCGGCCCGACAGTGCCGCCTACCCGCAGTGCGGCCTCAACGACGAGACGTGGTACATCCTGTCGTCCTGCATCGGCTCCTTCTTCGCGCCCTGCCTCATCATGGGCCTGGTCTACGCGCGCATCTACCGCGTGGCCAAGCTGCGCACGCGCACGCTCAGCGAGAAGCGCGCGCCCGCCGGCCCCGACGGCGCGTCCCCGACCACGGAGAACGGGCTGGGGGCGGCGGCGGGCGCGGGCGAGAACGGGCACTGCGCGCCCCCGCGCCGCCCGCGCGCCGACGTGGATCCCGAGGAGAGCAGCGCGGCGGCCGAGCGGCGGCGGCGCCGGGGCGCCCTGCGGCGGGGCGGGCGGCGGCGCGCGGGCGGCGCGGGCGGCGCCGACACCCCCGGGCCCGGGCCGGGGGCGGCCGCCGCGGGCGCGCTGGCCGCCGCGAGGTCCCCGGGCCCCGGCGGGCGCCTGTCGCGCGCCAGCTCGCGCTCCGTCGAGTTCTTCCTGTCGCGCCGGCGCCGGGCGCGCAGCAGCGTGTGCCGCCGCAAGGTGGCCCAGGCGCGCGAGAAGCGCTTCACCTTCGTGCTGGCGGTGGTCATGGGCGTGTTCGTGCTCTGCTGGTTCCCCTTCTTCTTCAGCTACAGCCTGTACGGCATCTGCCGCGAGGCCTGCCAGGTGCCCGACCCGCTCTTCAAGTTCTTTTTCTGGATCGGCTACTGCAACAGCTCGCTCAACCCGGTCATCTACACCGTCTTTAACCAGGACTTCCGGCGTTCGTTCAAGCACATCCTCTTCCGACGGCGGAGAAGGGGCTTCAGGCAGTGAACGGCTCGCCGGCCCCGCGGGGAGGCCCTGGACCGCTCCGGGCGGGGGCGTGGGAAGGCGGGGCCCGCCGAGCCGCCCGGGCCGCTTCCCCGCTTCCCCGGAGACCCAGGACGGCGCGGCCTCCGGAGCGCAGGGGCGGGAGCTGGCGGGCCCGGAGCGCGGGCTGAGAGGAGAGACGCAGGGTCCCTGGGGAGGGGGGAGGAGAGAGGGGCAACCCCTCTGCCTTCCCGTCTCAGCAAAGGGCTGCTTCTGGGGCTGCGGGCCTGCGTCTGGCTCGGGGGGCCCCGCCGAGGTGTGGCCACGAAGTCAGGGTCTGCGCAGAGGTTAACGCAACCTCCCTAACAGGCGACAGGGGAGCCCCCCCCCCCAGCACACACACACCCCCAGCACACACACCCCCCCCCCCAGCACACACCACCTCTGAGCAAGGGCTGACTTCCCCAGGACCTCGTGGGGGCGGCTGTCTTGGGGGAAGAAAGAGAGCACCGACAGTCTCTGGTTACTGAAAGTATTTAAATGTTTGCCAAAAACGACAGCCAAAACAACCAAACTATTTTCTAAATAAACCTTTGTAATCTAAGCGTCGGGTGCAGCAGTCAGTCCTTAAGCCGCCAGCGTGAGGGTACCTTCGAGACCTCGTCCTGCCTAACGTCCCCCCAAGGGTGGAAGGAGGGCACCCCAGGTCTCCAGATTCCAACATCCCCTCTTGCAGGAGAAGGGGGGGTGTCTTTTTTTTTTTTTTAAGCAAAATCTGTTTAATGCACACACACTGTAAAATTCTTGTGCTGTAACTGGCTGAGAGGGAAAAGAAATCAAGACCCCCCCCCCACTGGGTCCAAATTTAGATCCTGGAGGAATGTCCTCCATCCCCCCCTCCTCCCCCCCCACCCCCCCCGCCTGCATCAGTTCCTGGCCTGGGAGGCTCTCCGCTCCAGTTCTGCCCGCCAGTAACTTTGGGCCAGTCCCTCGCCTCTGAACACTTTGTGGGGTTTCCACTTTGGAGGAGGAAGGATGGGTGAGCCCTGCCCAGAAGAGGGCCCCACCCACAAATGGGGTGGGGTTGAGGCCAAGACAAGCCTCCGGATCCTTCCTTGGTCCATACCAGGGCCTGGCACCAGGTTCTTCGTGGTTTTGAACATTGAGTGGGGGGGGGCACCACCTGCATCTGCAGGGGAGAGGCTGGAACCTCCCTATCCTCCCCACCCGGCACAGCCTTGTCCCCTTGCTCGGCCCTCCTCCCCTCCCCCTCCCCGAGTGTCATACTCCCCCCACACTGAGGCTTCAGGAGGGGCTAGAAGAAGCCAGCATGAGGTAGAGAGGCCCTCCCCCAGCCCCCAGCCCCCACCACGGAGCCGGGGGGCCCTGGCTGGCGGGGGCTCGCTCTGGAGACCCTGCTGTGACCGTCCCAGCCACCTGTTGCTCCCTCTCGGCCCCCCCCCCGGCCTTTCCGTATGTCCCCTCCCCTGCGGAGCCCTGTCTGCACAGCCCCGCTCTCTCTTGGATCACCACCCCTCTCTCCTTGACCCGGAGTGGCCGTGGGTCTGACTCCAGGATACAGACCTGTCAGCCCTGGGCCGTGCCTTCTGTTCCCACCCCCTGTCCCCTGAGTCAGGAGCCAGGGCTGGCCCCTTCCTTGGTCTGACTTGGCGGGGCTGTCCCTTGAAGAGCCCTCCTCTGCAGCGGCCCCACCCCGTCACCCAAGGTTATGGGTTCTCGGGACACCCACTTGGGAAGAACTCTCCGGACTTTGCGCACTCACTCATGTGGGAGCACTCACACCCGCTACATTTAGGCTCAGGGGCAGGTGGGGAGAGAGGGGTGGTGGAAATGGCCAGCCAAGGCTGACTGGGACATCCCTGACCTCCCACCACCCGACAGGGCATCCGTGTCACAGGCCCGGCTCTGTCGCAGGACTACGGAGCCGGCAGGGACAAAATTCTGCCCTCCCTGGGCTTCGGCACCCCTTCTGTGAAGTCCGGGGGGATGTCATTGGGAGCGCAGGCCCTGCCGGGCCGGCTGATCCATGGCCCAACTTGCTGGCCGACCTGCGGGCCCCGGGAGAGGCCACCTTGCCTTGGAGCCAGCACGGCTGATGCAGGTATTGCTCTGAGCCCGCAGGCCCCCGCGGAGCAATGGGGTGACGACGCCCCCACACGGGACTTCTGGGGGATGCACTGCGAGTCTGCAACAGGAGCGCGGAGCGAGGTGCACGGCCCACGGAACAATGTCAGCGCACTCTCTCATTGCAAGAATCGCACCTTCTAGGGCTGTCGCTGGGACTGCGGGCCTGGTGCTTAACGCCCCATTCAGCCACCAGATGTTCCCCACTTGATGGTAATTGCTGCCTGGAGAGAGCGTCTTTTCAGCTGGATAAACAGAGACGGAACCTGCCGCAGGGAAAAAGGCCGTCCGTCTGGCTCTGAGACTCGCTGTCTTCTTGGCCAGGCCGTGTGGCGAGGTCGCTGCCGCCTCCCTGAAGGCGCCTGTGGGCACCTTCCCGACTGGGTCCGGAAACCAGCTCCCGGGGGAGTTCTCTAGTGTACAGAGTGGGGGGCCCAGCGCGCTGTCCGCCTGCTCAGCCCCGCCCGCTGCGTCCCGCTCCCTCGCCCAGTGGCTGCCGGGCCCGGGCATCTCCACGTCTACTCCAGGGTGCCGGGCTCATTGTCAACCCCGTTCTGGGGCTGAGGAAACTGAGGCCCGGGACCCGCAGGTGTGAGGGGGCAGGGCACACCATGAACCCAGAAACGTCCCACTTGGGACCCCATGTCCTGAGCCCCCGGCTCCCGAGTCCCGGCACCGCTGGCTCCCGGCCAGCCCTCGCCACTTTCACACAGCCTCCTTTCTGTCCACGGCTCCCCGGGGGGCTCTCGGGACAAAACAAGAAAAAGCCTCCACAGAAAGATCGAGGAGGGCCGGGCGCCGCGTGGGGGGCCAGCCTGACGCGCCAGCCCCAGCCCGGCCCGGCCCGGCGCTGACGCGGCTCCTACGAGATGCACCGAGACATACATTTGTTCAAATTCCTTCCTGTATTGTAATTCAATTGCCGAGCTTGGAGAAGAGGGGAAGAAGGAATAATCCAAGTAATCCATTCCAGCTCAGTATGGAATTAAAAAAAAAAAATGACTTGAGCAGGCAGAATTAACACTTTAGAAGAGCTCTCCAATCTTTGAGCTCTGCCCCCGGCTCCGGGGGTGGGGGCTGGGGGCCGGGAGAAAGCACGTTGCCGTGGCACTGGCTGGCGAGGAAGCCGTCCTTCCCGGCTGTGCTGGCAGCCGGCTGTATTTTTATATCACATCCGTCGGCAGGCCTCAAATACTCCAGTGCGGCCTCGGATCAAGACGCACCCGCCCGCGGGCCCGTGTCGCATCTGCTTGGGCACCTGTGGCCCTTTGCGAGGCTGAACCCTGCACTCCCGCCACGCCGCACCCCCGCCCCGTGCAGACCCCCACGTGCGAGGGAGAGGCAGCAGGCGGCAAGGCTGAAGACACCCTGGGCTCTGTGTCCCCGTGAAGGACAACAGGGCCGTCTGGCCACTCGTCAGCCTGTGGCTCTGTCTGGGAGGGGACCAGGGGAGGGCCTTCCGCCCTGAGGACCCCGTGTCCTGTTCTTCGTCCACAAAACTTATCCAGGGGACCTCAGACTGCCTCCCCCATTCCTGAGTCGTCTTCCCGTTTGGCCAGCTGGACTTTCCAGAGCACCAGCGGAGGGGGGGGAGAAGCGGGAGGGGGTTGGGTTTGCCCGAGAAGGGACCCCAGCAGCCACCTTGGGTCCGTTCGCTGTGGGACCCCGACCCTGTGGCCCGCCATCCACAGAGGCAGCACGTCCTTCCCTGGCTGGGCTGAGGCAGGGGCGTGAAAGGGCCCGTGACCTGCAGGCAGACATTGGCGCCGCGGCCCCCGAAGTCGGCCCAGGAAGCAGGGTCGAGCACCAACTTGGGGCCAGAAAGGGCCCTGGGGACCGAAACGTGTTTCTTTCCCACCAAAGGGATTTGCGGCTGCTCCCAGTGAAAGCCTGGGGCACAATGGGATTATTATTGTCGAGATAAGGGTCCTGGCTCAGGGTGGCGTGGGAATGCTGGACCGGAAAGCTCTGTGCTCCCCCCGCTGAGAACAAGGTGCGGCCCGAGCTGCCCGGCAGCGGTGGAGAAAAAGGAAATAGGCTGAGCACTAGCAGGGAGGCCACTGTGCTGGGTGCCATCGCACAGGCCCCCTGACCCTGGGACATAGGGGCATTCATGCCGCGGTCCCCCTTTGGGGAGGGAGAGGGTTGACTCTCAGGTGCACCGGCCTGGGCTATTTCTTCCTTATTCCGCCGACACCCCAAGCCTGCCCCTCCCTGGGCCGGGCTCCAGTTGCCCCGTGGGGGGTGGACACGGGCCCTGCAGCACAACGGTCATGGGGGAGCGGCCGGCCCGCCAGCTGAGACGATGCACACGCAGCTGCGGGCATGCGGCCGGCACACGGGTGCCCGAATGGGGCTGTGGGGCTGCAGAGCTGGCCGGTGCGAGCTCCCCCGGGCCCTCCGGCCCCCACGGTCCCCAGACAAGCCCACGCTGCTGTCAGCTCCTCCCCTTCCCGCTTATCCCATTGCGTGGACTCAGTTTGCCTCCTCTGTGCCTTTGTTAACTCATGCCTTGTCCTCTGCCAGGAGCACCTTTCCCGCCCTGACCGGGGTGCCCCTCACAGGCCCCTCATGACTGAAAGCCCTTTGGAGCCACAAGCCCTCCGGGCCGGGCCAGGCACCGCGCCCTCCTCCCAGTGCGGGGAACCCAGTGTGGGGGGGGGGGCTAGGGAGGGTCTGAACACGGGGACGGTGCGTCACCCTGGCCAGGTGGCCGGCAGTGCAGCCGGCCCCCCACCCCTCCGCCAGTGCCATGGGGCTGTCCCTCCTCACCCACAAAGAGGCCCCAGCAGGCTCATCCCTGGACTCAAACCTGAGAGCCACCAGGGCGTGCCTGCTGGGCCTGAAGTGTCCCAGGCCATGGGGACAGCCCTGCAGGCGGCTCTCAGGGGCGCGGAGGGGGTTGACGTGGCGCGAGAGGCAGGTACTCCCTGCTCCAGGCCGGGCTCCGGGCTGCGGGGGATTTTCCACAGCACGTGCACCCCTGCTGCTGAGGCCACGTGTTCAAATGTTGGTGGGCGGGTCCCCCCCCACCGCCCTGCGCTTAATTAGCTCTGAGCTGACTGTGCAGCGTCTCGGAAAACAGAAGCATCTTGGTGCAGCCTTCGCTGAGCTCCAGGCGGAAGAGACCCAAATGGGAGCCCAGTTCAGAAACCCCCCTCCCCGCTTTACAGAGAAGCCCCGAGAGAGGAGTCAGTTCGCGTAATGACAGAAAAGAGCAGAAGTAACTGGGAGCCCAGAGCCGGCGTCGGCCCCAGGCCCTCTGCACGCCAGCCTTGGGCAGGGTGCTCCCCGTGTCTGCTTCTCCCTGGACCCTGCCAAGTGGGGAAGGATGGTCCCATTTTACAGACAAGAAAACTGAGCTCCAGAGAGGGACACTCCCCTCGAAGTCGGGCTACTGGCGGGACTCACAGGCCACACTGAGTCCCCAACATGCCCCCGTAGCAACGTTAACGGACATCGTTTTACGGAGGAGGGAACAGAGGCACCCGGCGTGCGAGTGACCCTCCGGCGTCCTCGCCGGAGCGCCGGGAATCCGCCTGCCCATCCTGGCGCGGGTCGCTGCTCCCATCCCGCAGCGAGCCGCCCTGACATCACACGATGAACAGCTGGGACCAGACAGGGCCCGGGTTCACGCGTCGCTCAGGCCACTTCATTAGCTCCCCTGCAATCCGCACTCTGAATCCGCCGCCGCTCCATAGAATGACAGGGTCCCGTCCCTTCGTCCCTTCAGGATGCCCCAGGGGCCGGCTTTGTTTGTATTATGTCGTCTTGGGAAAGATCCCGATGCGAAGCGGAGCCGCTCCGAGAGATCGCCCCACCCGGGACATAGAACCCAAAATGTTCTACAAACCAGCTCTGCTCCCGCCCCTGGCGCGCGCCCTGCCTTCACACATCGAATTTAAAGCAAAATGAGCACTCTTTTAATAGGTTCAGAGGAAGCTGTTGTTCGTAGCTGGACGCTTGCCACTGTTCCCAAGGCCTCAAGTAGGGGGCAGACCGGGAGGTCCTCTCTCGCCGTGCACGGCGCTCAGCAGCCCTGACCCCGGCCAGCCAGGCCCTGGAAGCCGGGATGTGATTTGCCCACGGCCTGGCGCCTGGCCCAGCATCATGTGCCCGGAGGGGCAGGAAAGGGCAACGGCTCTATGTCTGCCAGGCGCACTCGCCTTCCCGGGGCCTGGTCACTGGGACGCCTTTGCGGGGGCCGCATAGCACAGTGGGGGCGTGGCCCCTTGGTGAGTCCCGGGGTGCGTTTCTCCAGTGTGACCTCAGGCTTCCCAAAGTCCCGGTCGGTCTGAGCTGTGGGATCCCGGAGTCTGTTTCTGTCTGCACAGGACCCTCCCTACCTCGCACAGCTTCTGTGGGGACCCTGGTGACAAGTGTAGAATGCGGGGGTCAGACAGCTGTGCTCCGTGGGCAGGCTCGCCCGGCTGCAGGCCCACGTGGGCTTTGCGGGCCTCGGCCGTCGAGGGAGGTGAGGGGCTTCCGGAGCCCCGGGCACAGGGTTGGGGTGACCATGCGGGCGGGCCTTCCTCTGCAGTGGGGGGACCAGCACCTCGGTGGAGGGGAGGGACCCCTGGGCAGCCTCATACGGCAGGGGCTCAGGCCCAGTTCTGGGACAGAGCCGTGTTCAGCCAGGCCCCTGGCCTCCCCCAGGGCAGCCTGTGTATACCCTGCTTCATCTTAGCTCCAGACCCCACACAGAGGCCAGCACACAGTGGGAGCTTAATAAATGCTGGAAGAATCTGTTTGGGTCGCCTGAGGGATTACTGCTCATGAAGGGCATTCTCCTCTCCTCCTCTTTGTTCTCAGGAGAATGGCCCCAGTTTACTTGGAAACGTGGGTGATTGAAGCTCAAAACCTCTGGAGACCGCTGTACTGGACCCATTGTACTGATGGGGAGACTGAGGCTCAGAGAAGTCTGGTCTAAAGACCATATATCCACTGAGGAACAGAGTCAAGGCCAGGGGGTATCCTCCTCCCAGCTCCCCCTGCTGATTTTCCAAATAATTGGAAAAGCCACAGAGGGAAGTACAGGGTGGACTCAGAGGAGCCCTGTGGCCCCTGCCTCTGGGGGCCTGAGGCCACAGCAGGAAGAGACACACGGGTCCCCTATCCCAGCCCTGGGGTTAGCTACTCCCTCCCTCTTACATACCTCTGGTGGTGGAGAGCTCACTACCTCCCTGAGCTGATCCAGTCCTTATAAACACTGCCGTGACTTTCTATTTTAGGTAGAGGCTAGAAGGAGTCCACCTCCCTAAGCTTTCAACCCCAGATGTTGGGAGCCACGTCCTGGGAAGCTGTTGAGGCTGGCGCAAAGTTAGCCAGACTCACATCCATGTCTTACCCCCAGCCCATCCTTTCCTTAAACATGTGCTGGTGCCCACGATCTGCCTGGCACTGGTCTGGGGAGTAGGGGTGAAGCCCATGGGGTTAGCCCCGTGAAGTCTCCAGGGAGCACGCAGCCTGCAGGGGCCTGGGGAGGCCATGACCCTGGGAGGAGCCGGCCTGGTTGTCAGCGGGGCTCAACTGCTGACCAGTGGGAGTGGGGAGTGAGAAGGTGGCCAGGAGGCCTGAGAAAGCCCTACTCTGGGGTCCCCTGGGCGTCAGGGGTGGGGTCCTCTGTCTCAGGGACGGAGCCACCAGTGGCCTCCAGGGTGGGCCTCCTTGCTGTGAGTCCCCTGCTGTCATAAGGCTCTGGGGTTCCCTGACGCCTCCGCTGGGTCCCGGGAGGGCACGGTGGGAGAGGAGACGGCTGCTCCGCTAACGTAATTTGTGGGCTCAGCACAAGGTGCCAGCCCGACACAGGTTTGATGCGCCGACCCCAGGGACGGACCGAAACCTCCACACGCGGTGTGCTTGGCACCTGGATGGGAGTGGGTGGGGCCTCTGCCAAGCTGCCCCTTGTCGTCTGGGGGCAGCGTGACCCCCTCTCTGCCTGTCCTGAGACGCTCCCCACCCAGCTGGCCGGGCCCCTAGAGCCTCCACTGTCCCAGCGGACTCCGCTCACCGAGCTACTCTACACGGTGGTTGAGCAGTGGGAGGGGCCCCAGCGCCCCGGCCCCCGGGCACAGCCCTGGGCAGTCCTCCGAGCTCCGGGCCCCTGGGACTGCGCCGTCACCCCGCCAGGGGATTAACCGGGCTTCTCTCTGAAAGCAGCAGAAAATCCGGATCTGACACCAATTCCAACAGGATTGTGTCTCAGACGCCGGTTCCGTGAGAGGCCAGCCCTCGTTGCCGCTTCTGGCTCCGCGGCTGCGTCCCCCTAGGGGCCTGTCACTCGGGCACCCCCACACTGGTCCGGCCCGCTGGCCCTCCCCCGCTCAGGAAACACTCATCCCACATCTGCTGCAGGTGGATGTGGCGGAGAGAGTGCCACGCCCGGTAATTGTCATCACCGTCACGGCCAAGACTACGCACACTGATCGTCGTCCTTCACAAAACGCCCACCGGGCACCAGGCTCGCCCACCCCTGCCCACCGGGCACCAGACTAGCCCAGCCCTGCCCGCACGGGGTCTGCGGTCTCCTGGGGAGTCCGGCAGTGGCCACAAAACCACGTGAGCAAATGCAACTTTACAAACCAGGGGACGCCGTGTGCAGGGGGTTCGCCCCTGGGGTGAGCGTGGGGCCTGGGGACGTCAGCTAAAGGTGGGCAGCCTCCTCCTGACAGGCCAGTGTGGGGCACAGTCTTGTCTGGATGGAGCAGCTGGAGTGTGTGTCCTGGTGGGTGGCTGTCCTGGGGCCGCCGAACACAGGGCCACAGCCTGGAGGCTGGGGGGCCAGGGGCCAGGGGTGGGCAGGGCCGGTTGCCCCTGAGGCCTCCCCCCCGGCCGGTGGACCCCATCCTCTCCCCATGTCCTCACGCAGTCTCCCCGGCGTGTCCATGTCCCAACCCCCTCTTCTGTAAGCACCCAGTCAGATTGGATAAAACCCACGTGGCCTCAGTTTCCTTAGATCCCCTCATTAAAACCCTATGTCCAAGTACAGTCACACCCTAAGGTCCTAGGGTTACAGGTTTAACGTATGGACTCAGGGGCACACAGTTCAGCCCATGACACCCCGAGTCCGTCCCTGGCCCCCCACCTGGCTGTGTGACACGGCAAGTTCCCTCCTTCTCCAGCCTCGGTTTCCCAGTCATAGCCCGAGGGCTGCCATGTGCCCGTCTACGCGGTCACAGAGTCCTGGGAGGTTGGGGTGGCCCTCAGTCCGTGCCCCCCAACCCCCGGGCAGGGGGCTGAAAGCAGGAGTGAGGCAAGCCCACGCGGCCCCGCGCCCCTGACCCTGAGCTGACAGGGCTCAGTGTTGGAGGCAGCTAGCCCTGGGCACAGGGGCCTCCGTGAGCGCCCCCAACCCGCCGGGGTGCAGACCTGCTCAGGTGCACGGCACCGAGGGGTCTCGGTCCACCTCCTCGCTCCCTCCATGGCCCTGCCCCGCGTGGGCCATGCCGCGTGAGGGCCCCGGCCGGGTGGCGCTTGCTGCGGGTGGGAGGGGCTTGCTCTGTGCACAGCCGGCTCCACAGCCCCTGCGTGTTTTTGTTTTTTAACTTTTATAATATCTTTATTTCCAAGAGCCAAAAACCCGGAAACAACCCAAAGTCCCCTGGTAAGCGGGGGAGGAAACCGCCTGGGTGCGCCACTACTCAGCGCACGGAGGGCCGGCCGTGCCAAGGAGGCGGGAGGGATGATTGTCCAGGCGTCCCCGGCCTCCGCGCTCTGTTCCCGAGATGCGCTATTTACCAGACTCTCTGCTTCGGAGCCATTTCAGGTTCACGGCCCCGCCAGGCAGACTGCGGCGTGTCCGCGGGCCTCCCTGGGCGCCAGGCGACGCCTCGGGTGTGGCTCTGCACCTGTAAAGGGACGGACAGACGGACGTGGGCCCAGCAGGGGAGGGCGAGTGTGGACTGTGGAATGCCCGCCCTGGCCCCGGCCGGTTCTCAGAGGCCCAGTGGACACTTAGTGGGGGTGGCTGGCCGGCCACCAGGCTTGCAGGTGGTGGGAGGCGCTGGCCCCCAAGCCCAGCACGGAGGGTTCTGGAAAGGCGCCCCGGCCAGGTTGCTGGGAGCCGAGGAGGACGGACCTTCAGGCCAACTTGGCCTCCTGGGAGGCTTGTCATTTGCTGTAATGATGGAAAACGGCCAGCCTGTCCGTGAGGGGCAGCAAGAGGGGCACCAGCCCCCGCCCCCAGCGGCAGGAAGGGGGTGGCTCCCGTGGCCCCAGCAGCCGCACCAGCCCGAGTAAGGACTGGACTCCTGTCAGGTCCCCCCCCACCAGTGGCTGAGGCTGGACCCCAGAGACCCGCAGGAAGAGCCTGGGATGACCCGGCCTCAGGGCTGGGGCTCCGTCCTGGCCGTCACCGCCTTGCTGTGGGGCCTCAGCACCTCCTGCGTCTCTCGGAACGAACGTGTCCGACAGCAAGTGTCTTCGGCACCTGCCGCGTGCGGGCAGTGTCCACTCAGACACGTGCGCACAGCTCCCCGCTCGTGTCCCCACGAACTCCCCAGCCACCGAGGCAAAGAGGGGTCCCCAGGGCTCGCTGACCCTGCAGCTGGGGCTGGAAGCACGACCCCGGGGCGTGTGCTGCTGGTCCCTGCGCACGAGGGAGCCGGGGATGGGCACCCCGAGCCAGCAGGGCCCGCCCCTCGTTCTCCCGCTCCCCCCGCAGGGCTGCTGACTCGGGGGCCAGGGGCTGCCCCACAAACCTGTACGCCTGCACGCCCCCCGCTGCTCTGAGTGGGGCGTCTCGGCCAAGGCGCGGTTTCTGTGTTTCCGTAGTTTCTGTGGACACGGGCTGCAGGGAGAGCTCAGGGCCGAGGAACCCGGCGGCGCCTTCACCCCTGGCAACCCCAGCGCGTGGGTTTCCGGGCCCACCCCGGGCAGCGGGGGACTCGCAGCGGACGACTTGCCGGAGGACAGGACTCGGGTGCAAGTCCCAGCTCAGCAGCCGGCTGCCGCAGGCTTCTGCTGTCGCTGCAGGAGCTCCGTTCACACCAGCTCCGGCGGGGGCGGGGGCGGGGGCGGGGTGGACGCACCCGGGGCAGGTGAGCCGCCTCCAGGCCCCTCTCTGCTGGCCTGCGGTCTCCCCGCTCAGCAGCCCCAGCAATTGGGAGGCAGGTCGCATCCCGTGCACGTCCCGTCCTGGAAGCCAGGAGGAGTCGGCCCCACTGGAGTCGCCCGACCAGGGTGCGGACGGGGGCGATTCTGCACCGAACAGCCAGGTGCTCTGGCCGGGATGGGGACCGGCGGCCTGTGGAGGTGAGACAGCCCGCGGGGGCCCTGAGCTGAGCTGTGCGCCCCCCCCCCAGCGCCCTGGCCTCGGGGCCTCTGTAGGCTGACCACTCACCGCCCCTGCTGTTGCCTCTGGGCGTCCTTGCCCTGCGGACTCCCTTCCCGACCCCCATGTGCTCCGTGAGGCCAAGGGTCTGAGCCCCAGGGAGTGTCATCTTTCTCAAGTGTGCCTGCCCTGGAAGGTTCTTCCCCAGACCGCACTGCTGTCCTCACAGGGCTGTCCCCTGCCCAGGGCCACCTCCAAGGCCTCTTCTGGCAGGACCCCTCCCCGGGCCTGGGCTCCTTGCTGCCAGTGCCCACTCTGATTGTTTTCTCCTTCGCTGGAGCTGCGACTTTGCTGGGCTCCAGGCAGGGGCAGACGCTGCCGGGGGGAGGGCTGGGGTCTCAGCCACATGGCCTGTCCCTGGCCTGGGAACCTCAGGGTGAGCCTGGTGTGAGCCCCCTGGCTGGGCTGCTCATGCCCAGAGACCAGGGACGAACTCTCAGCCCAGACAACAGGCACAGTCCCTGGGGCCAGCATCTAGGCAGTGCCAGAGCCTGGGGCAGCCAAGCTCCCCGGCCTCGCTCCCGCGCCGTGCTCCCCGGCAGTGCTCCCAGGCCGTGCTCCTGCACCCCCGTGCTCCCACCGAGAGCAGAGGCTTCCCAGAGAGCGGCCCCACGGACCGTCACCGACCACCACCCTGCCACGCAGAGGTGCGGCTTCTCCCTCTCCGGACGAGAGCCCCCGCTCACTTCCTACTGCAAAACGGTAAACCTGTCGTCCCTGATGAACAGCTTTCAAGTAGACTCGGTGAACGAGGCGCCCCAGATACGCACCCGCTGGCGGTGGCGATGCAGGGTCTCAGCCTACCCTTCCCCGAGCCCCCGGAACCCGACGCGCCCAGCATAGCGCTTCGTTTATTGCGGTAAAACACATCACGGTTCGAGGCGCACGGTGCAATGGTTTTCCCTGCACTTCCAGCCGCCTGCAAATCCCCACCGTCCATGCCCAGGACTCAGGGCCTCATGAAACTGAGCGTCTGTCCCCATAAACACCAGCCCCCCCTCCCCCATCCACCGCGGCGGTTTCTGTCTTTATGGTTTTGGCTACTCTGAGTGAGTGTAGGGCTTTTTGCTGTTGATTGAGCCACAAGGACAGTTTAAAAAGCCAGGATTTGTGCTGACCCAGGTGTCACAGCTGTTCCTACAATGTCCCCACCAGATGGCTGCCAGGCCCTCGTGCACACCCCCAATGACGGGATGCTCACTACATCCTGGTGAGGCCCGTTCCTGAGACTCTCGAGAAGGACGCTCTGAGGCTCCAGCCAGTGGGCTCCCGCTGTCCAGGGGGGCAGCGCCCCTCTCCTCGGGCCCTCCTCCCGAAGCAGTCACAGAATCAAGCAGTAAAAGCCTTTCTGTTGCCTTTCCAGCCCAGACAAAATCAATAAATTCTGGAAACGTGAGAACAGCTGACCTTTGGATTTCTAGCAAACCTTCAAAGCATAAGTTGGTTTGGGCTCCGGCTCAGGGCTGGGGGCCGGTCTGGAGGTGCTGGGAAGGGCCCAGCTGCAGGGTCAAGCTGAGGCCGGGAGGTGATGGGGCAGGGTTCCAGAAGGTGCATGGACCGGCCTGCTCCCTCTGTGAGCTCAGCTAGGCCTTGGCTCCTCCTTCCCCGCCCAGAGGTCTCTGGCAGCTACAGACACGCAGCATCACAGCCTTTACAGATGGGGAAACTGAGACCCAGGGAAGAGGAGGGGCTGGGGCCTGACTCCCAGCACCCTCTGCCGTGTCCTCTCCGGAATGTGGGTCACTGTGGACCCGGTGGCATTGACTTGTGCCAAAGCACCCAATTCAGTAATTGATTGATTTCCCACAATGCTCCAGGTCACGCTAGCCACTGGGGAGGGTGTGCGCTGGCCGTGGTCTCTGTGCTCTGAACGCTCAGCATCATAAACACAGACACACAGAGCAGTGCCTTGGGGGGTCCCGATGGGACAGCCCAGCCAGGGGGCAGAACGAGCCCCGGGAAAACCATGTCCGTTTACTGGCCCCGGCTCTTCAGAGAGTCCTCCGTGGGGGCCTGCGTAGCTGGAGACTGGTTCTTTTTATTTATTTACTTTTAATAGGCTCCATGCCCACCATGGGGCTTGAACTCATGACCCTGAGACCAAGAGCCACACGCTCTACCCACTGAGCCAGCCAGCGCCTCTGGAGACTGCTTCAACTTGGGGGCTGTGCCGAGGCTTACTAGAAAAGGCAGCATGTGGCCCGAATTTTGGAAAATGTGTGAGCTGTGTCTAGAATACACAGAAGGCGAGGGGCCCCCAGAGGAAACAGCTCAGAGGAGCCCTCAGCGTGACCCACCTGCTCCAGGACCCAGCAGCCCAAGGTGACGGGCATGGGGAGGGCTGTGGGGCCAAGCACTGAGCCTGGAGCTCGGTCCCAGGGTCCCGGGGGGACTTGGTGGCACCTTGCCAGTAACCATATAGACAGAGGGCCCAGACCGGGGGCGGGGGGAGCCTGGGACACCGGCACAGTCCTGTGATGTCAGTGGTGTTGACGTGGGACCCCTGGACAGGAGTGAGGGGATCGGATGTGTTTCAGATGGACCAGAAGCTTCCCATGGGGCGGATGGAGAGGGCACGGCTCCAGGGCAGGGCGGCAGCCTGGAGGGGGCACAGGGGAGTTGGGAGGGGGCTTGATTCCACCCCGTGCGTTTGAGGTAAAGCCAGGTGCAGGCTCTGTGTCCTCACCAGGCCCAGCCCTCCCCCTCCTGGCCGGTGGCCCTCGAGGTGTGACTCAGCAGGAGGAGCCCGGAGCCAGGCCTGCGCCCGGCCCACACTCTTGGCACGTGTGTGGTGGCCCAGGCACAGGAAGCGGCCTTAGGCAGGGCCCACCACAGCAGGGCAGGAGGCGAGGACTCACTGAGTGTGCCCTAGAAGTGTGGGTGGAGGAGGGGTGAGGAGGGAGGGAGGTCAGCACTTCTGGGTCTCCTGGGGAAGGGCCCCTGGGGCGCCGTGGAGAGCATGCCAGCCAGCGCCCGCAGCCAGAGGCCACATGGAGCTCCGTGGGGGACACATGCCAGAGGGGCACCCCGGGGGGACACACTGGGGGGGCACGCCAGGGGGCACGCCCAGGGGAGGACACAGTGGGGGGACCACGCTAGGGGGGCACGTAGGGGGACGTGCCATGGGGGACACCGGGCCGGCAGCCCTGCAGGGACGGAGCCCGTGCGCACTGGGGACTCCCAGCGTGATGTGTAGACAACACAGGGTGGGGCCAGGGGAGGGTCTGGGCCGCTGTCCAGGGTTCTGCTGGGCCTCTATGCTGTGACAGGAGAGGGTGGGACGGCAGCAGAGGGACACCGCCTGAGAACTGTCCGGCGGACAGGGAGGCTGTGCGCCTGACTCTCCTCCGTCTGGGGCCCCCGCCGCCCGTGGGGCTGCCCGGGGCAGGGGACACGGGCGGGGCGACCTGGTGGGACCCCGCAGGTCCGTCCTCCCCGCCCAGGTCCCCCACGGGGGTGAACGCTGTCCCCCCAGGTTGTGCCCACCTGGGACCTCAGACGGTGGCCTCATTTGGAGACGGGGTCCTTGCAGATGTGACTCACTGGGATGAGGACCTGACCCAGCAGTGGTGTCTGTGAGAGGAGGCGCGGACAGACACGGGGTGGGGGGCAGGTGACCATGGAGGACCCACGGAGGACGTGGCCCGGAGCCCAGGAGCTGCAAGAGGCGGGAAGGACCCTCCCCGGGAGCCTCTGGAGGGAGCCTGGCCCCGGGACACCTTGATTTCGGACTTGCAGCCTTGGGACTATGAGAGGGTCAGGCCTCTCCCCTCCTGCATTCTCCTGTGACCAGGACCAGATGCCCACGCCTGCACGCTGGGTGCCCCCGCCAGGGACCCATGCCCACACCTGCACTCTGGGTGCCCCCGCCAGGGACCGGATGCCTACGCCTGCATGCTGGGTGCCCCCGCCAGGGACCCATGCCCACACCTGCACTCTGGGTGCCCCCGCCAGCACCCCTCACCCTCAGCACCACCCCAGGTGCCAGACCCTGCTGCCACCCTCCTTGGGGGGCTCAGACCTGCCCCCAGCTCACTGTTCATCCCCACGTCCCCACCAACTGGGCTGCCCTGCCTTTCGGGCACTCTCCCTCTGTCTGTTCTGGAAATCTCCCCCAGGACGATGAACCTGGGTGAGTTCAGGTCACAGGGCAGCGGTGGCTCCATCTCTAACCTTCTCTGGAAGGTTCCGAGTCAAAAGAACCCCATCTCCCTCCTCCCTGCCTCCCCTCTGCCCCTGCATACAGTGTAGCCACCTCCCCTCCCAGGAGGACCCCATGTCCCCCATCAGCACCCAAGGGTCTCGACCTTCCTGCTCATGTTTCCTGAGAAAGAAGCCTCAGCCTGACTTCCTGCCCCACCTGGACCAGGGCTGTCGGAGACCCCGCTCTGCTGGGCCACCCCTGGGGGGCCGTCACCCCCATCTGCCCCCCAGCTCTCTCACCGGATGCGGGTGCAGGCCAGCTCCAGCATGCGCCGGGCACTGGTTCCTGCTCACAGCCGGGGATCGGGCACCTGCCCCCACCCGCCCGGCTTTGCCGGCCTTCTGTTTGGTAGCAAATGTCCTCCAAGGGGTCCCGCCGTCCCCTTCACGTCCCCCAAACTCTCCACGTGCCACCCCAAATGTCACCGCTGGCCCCCCAGCAGCCTGGGCCCCCTCCCTCCTGCTCCCCGCCCTGCCCGGCCTCTGGACCCGCCTCCCCACTCCCCCTGCTGGGGGGGTCCCGCTCCCCTGAGACCCTCACTACTCCGAGGGCCCCGCATTTCTCTCCCTGAACCACCTCCAGACCCCGGTCCCCTGCACCCCCCGCAGGTTAGGTCCCAAACCTTCCCCTCGGGCCCCCCCCCACCACCATGCCCCCCGCACATGCATCCCCGCCCCCCCGCACACAGTCTTAGCATCTTCTTTGCGCATTTCCTCCACAGCTGGTCCCGGTTCTGACAGTGACTGGAAGGGACAGTGGAGGCGTTGCCGATGGGTCTGGGGTAGGTTCGCAGCAGCATGGACACAGGGCCCCCCCCGCAGGAGTGCTGGCAGGTGGGGGGCCGTGTCGGGAGGAGGGGAGAGGGAGCCCAGCACACACACACAGGAGCTGTCAGCAACGGCTGCAGGCGCGGGGGGGGGGGCACCCCGGAGGCTCAACCGAAGGAGATGCGGGGGCCCCTTAGCGGCACCTTCACTCAGGGGCCACATGGACAGGGTCCTTTCCCCGAGGCCGGGATGGGCTTGCTGGTGTCACCGGGGGGGTGGGTCCCAGACACCTCCAAGGCCAGGTGCTCCCCCTGACCTGGAACGTGTCTGCCTGAGAATGGAGTGGACCCCAAACTTGTTGGCCACTTACGGGGGATGAAGAGAAGCCCCAACCCCCAGGGGTGCGAGGTGGCTTAGCCTCCACACCAGCCGAGCCCCTGGCCCGTTTGGACCTCAGGGTCTCAGAACACGCCTTCCTGCCCAGCCCCGCGGGTCCCGTGCAGCCCTGGCTTGGCGAGGCTGGCGGTCTGGGGGCAGCTCTTCCCGGATGCCCTGAGCCTCCAGTGTCGACAGGAGAGGAGACTGACGGGTGTGGTGGGCAGTTTGGTCACCAGATCGGAGGGGCCCAGATGCATGTGTGTGCCTGTCCGGCGTGGGCAGGGTGTGACGCGTGTGCACTGAGTGGGCCCATCTCATGTGTGTGTGCACGCGTGCTGGTGTGCCCGCGGGGCGCGTGGGGGCCGGTACACATTCTGACGTGGACGCATGAATAAAGCACTTCCTCAGGCCACGTATCCAGAAACGGGATGCAGGCCGTGTCATAGCTTCTCTTTTCTGGAAAAGACTGAAACAAGCACCACTTCTTTCGGGCAGAACACAGGCTGCTTGGTCAGCGTAACAGCGGCCGCATTGCTGCAGGGACCTGGGTCGGTCCCCGGCACGGCCGGGAGCACCTCCCTCTGCCGGCCTGTCCCAAGTCCCGGACACGGGGCATCCGCAGGCTTGGGTGGGGGCCCCCACTCCTGCCCCCCTGCCCCGCTCTCCACTCCCCACCCCCTTCGTCCTCGGCTCTTGCACGCTGAAATTCCGGGCAGCTGGTTTGGGTTTGGTGCACGGACAACCATGGTCAGATGAGCCCCTCCTGAGATCAGCTGGGCCTTTCTGGGCGGTGAAAAGACCCAGAAGCACCTGGTCCCTTTGTCCCTAACCTTCCACAGCAGTAATAGCCGGTCAAAATGAGGGTCACGCAGCTGTGTCGGGAGAGGATTTAGGCCAGGGACCGGCAACGGGGCCCCACCCTCCCACTGAGGAGTCTGAGGCCGGGTCCGTGGGAAGTGGTGTCGGCCAAGGGCAGGGGAGGAAGCAGAGGCATCAGCGCGCGGCGTCCGCAGGCTGAGCTGGGCGTGGGGCGGGGCTGTGTGGGCGGGGCTGCCCGCTTACAGGGACATCCCAGCGTCTTCCGCCGCCTCCTCCTGGTGACCACCCCATCTCCACACCCCTCCCCCCGCCGTCACAGCCAGATGCCAGGACCCCGGACTCCCCCTGCGCTGTCCGCACCGGGTCCGCCCCCACCCTGCCGGCCGGGGCCCTGCGGGCACATCGGGGACTCTGGCACCAAGCTGGGGCTGAGCTGGTGAGACAAATGGAACCGAGCAGCCGTGTCCTGGGCTGGACTCAGCCTGGCAATGGGAGAGGGGCCGCGGTACCGCCCCCCCAAGCCACGCGGGTCGGCAGCTTCCAAGGGGCAGAGGGAGAACTTGGCTTGTCCACGGCCCCACCTAAGTTCCTCTCGCCCCAGGGCTGTCAGCATGTCCTTTTTGCTCCAGCCATGGCCGGCTGGGCAGAGCTGAGCCCCCTTCCCGGGCCCCTGTCCAGGCCCACACACGGGCCTCTGCACACCTCCACGTCCAGGGAGCACGTCTGCACAGACTGGCACGCTGTGCCGATGTGGGGCAGGCACCCTCCCCAGCCACCTGACCGGGGGGCCCCGAGATCCTCCAGGGACGGCCACCGTGAGCCGCATGGGGAGCGCTGCGGCACCCCTACCCGCCCGTCTCCCCCCGGCCATGTGAGAGGGGGTCTAAGCAACCCCAGGTAGTTCTCCTGGCTGGAGAGGAGACTGACTCTGCGTTTCAGAGGCAGCCGTGCATCACGAATCTGCCTGGGGGGCGGGGTGGGGGGGGCTGGACCAAGACTTCACAAATTGCTGGATTGTTTCCAAATATCTTTAAAAAACGATGTCAGACAAAGTAGATCACAGGGGAAGAGCGTTAACGGCGATGAAAAGAGGAATCATGATCATAAATCATTTTGTAATGTTTTAGGGGCCAATTCAACAAGAAAACATGGCCGTCTCCTGAACGGGTCTGTGCCTAAAAACAATGTCTAAAAAGAAAGACAGCAAAAACCAATAGAACTAAACGGAGAAACAGAAGAGCCGCAAAATGACCTGAGATTTCAACAGGCTTCTCTCCGTAATCGATAGGACAAGTATGCAGAACATGAGCCGAGATGCAGAGGCCTTGAATAACACCGCCTACCACGCTGACCCAGCTGATGCTCACGGACACTCCACGCGGCAACAGCAGAACATGAATTCTTCTCAAGTGCCGGAGGACAATGGCCGTGATAGACCGTATTCGGGATCATTAATCAGGTGTCAGTACTTCAAAATTACACAGAGTATGTTCTCTAACCACAGGGGCATGAAATCAGACATTAATCACAGAAAAATATCTGAAACATTCCCAAGATTTTGGAAGCCAAATGAGACATTTCTAAATAACCCATGGATTGAAGGAAAAAAATTAGGGAGGGAAATTAAAAGGTATTTTTAGTGGAAAAAAATACAACACGCCAAATTAAAACTTGTGGAATATTGCTAAAGCAGTGATTAGAGGGAAATTAAATTTTTTGAATTTTTATTTATTTTTGAGAGAAGGAGAGAGAGAGCACAGGAAAGGAGCAGAGGGAGAGGGAGATGCAGAATCTGAGCAGCTCCAGGCTCCAAGCTGTCAGCACAGAGCCCAACACGGGGCTTGATCCCACAAACCGTGAGATCACAACCAGAACTGAAGTCGGACGCTCAACCGACTGAGCCACCCAGGAGCCCCTAGAGGGAAATTTATACATTCGTGTCTAGATCTCCAATCTTGCCTTTTACAACTAGGAAAAGAAAGTTAAACCCAAGCCAGGCAGGAGAAAGTAGTGAAGAGCAGAGCAGAAATCAACAAAGTAGAAAACAGAACAACAGCAGAGAAAGCCAATGAAACCAAAACTCATTCTTTGAGAAGATCGATAAAATTGATAAGCCTCCAGTAGATTTATCCAGAGAAAAATCGAGAAACAGATTGCCAGTAACAGAGATGAAATAGGCGAGTCACTACGGATTCTGCAGATATTAAAAGAATGATGAGGGAATTTTATGAACAATGTTACTTTTGACATGTACGTGAAATGGACAAATCCACTAAAAGATACAAACTACCAAAGCTCACTCCAGGGGAAGTAGAGAGCCTGGGTAGGTCTATTCCTGTTAAAGAAGTTGGATTTATGGTCAAAGACCTTCTCACACACAAAAAAATGCAGGCCCAGATGGCTTTGCTAATGTTTGAATTGTACCAAACATTTCAATAAAAAATAACAACTCTACACAAACTCTTCAAGGAATAAAAGAATAACACTTCTCAATTAATCCCTTGAGGCCAATATTACCTTGATACCAAAATCAGACAAAACCAGTTCAAGGAAAGATAACTATAGGTCAGCGTCTCTCATTAACATAGATGTAATCTTGTTCTACCAACATTTTAGCAAACTGAATCCAGTGATATAGACATAGAATAATACATCATGACCACGTGAGTTTTATTTCAGGAATCCAAGGTTGGTTTAACACACACACAAACTCAACCAACATAAATCACTACATTAGCAGGCTATAAAAGGAAAAACACGTGATCATCTTAACACATGCAGGATGGCAAAAGCCAACATCATTGTTGCTTTAAAAAAAAAAAAACTCTCAGGGCACCTGGGTGGCTCAGGTCATCGAGAGTCTGACTTTGGCTCAGGTCATGATCTCGTGGTCTGTGACTTCGAGCCCCTCATAGGGCTCTGTGCTGACAGCTCGGAGCCTGGAGCCTTCTTTGGATTCTCTCTCTCTCTCTCTCTCTCTCTCTGTCCCCTCCCTGTTTGTGCTCATGCTCAAACATGCTCTGTCTCTCTCTCTCTCTCTCTCTCATAAAAAAATTTTTAAAAAATGTATCTGTGTTCAGTGTTTTGGAAGATTCTGGGTTAAACCCACTTAAGCAGTTATTTTTAATCACCCGGCCTCTCATAGCCCTTAATAAACTAGTGAATGCACCTTTGAAATTCCAAAATATCATTTCCCCGCACGTGTGGTCATGCGTGTGTGTGCATGTGGGAAAGGCTGGATTTCTAGCAATAGATCCTTCTTGTGGGGGGTCCCGGAAACACCTCTGAGGATGGCATGGGGATCCAGGGAGGAGCCGGCCAGAACAGGAGCCTGGAAAGTTCTGCGCAGAACGGCAGGTGCGGCTCGGAGGTAAACAGACTTGGAAGGGAGGGCAGGTGCGGGCGCAGGGCTGGGTGGGAGCCCAGGGGAGCCCTCCTGCCCCCCCCCCAGGGCTGGGTGGGGCGGGAGCAGTGTGGAGGGGAAGTCCTGCCCGTTCCCGCCTCTGGGGGCCGGTCCAGCCTCTGCTTCCGGAGCAGGGAGGCCATTAGCCCCAGAAGGCTGGCTTGTTCCCTCGCTCTTGGCAAGGGACTCGGGCGGCGGTTAATTGGATCTGTGAATTTGGTGCGGCTGTTTACAGAAAGCTTTTAGTCCCCAGGACTGGGTGGAAATTGGATTTCAGGCTCCTGGCTTGAGTAGCTCCCTGATTCCTCTCATCCGCCCGCGTGTGGGGGGCTCAGGGTTCGGGGCAGATTATAAATCACGCATTCATTTAATACCTGGCCCAGCCGGATGGACGCCGGGGGCTCGATGGCCCAGGGCCTCTCGCCTCTGGACGAGTCTGTTTGCTCATGTGAGCCGTGCGGCTCTGGGCTGACCAGGGCCTAGGGGGCCTCAGAGAATTTTCCACGATACGGTCACTGGGCCTGGGCTGTGCACACAGGTCCCTGGGACCCCACGGCAAGGACCTCTGGACTGAGTGAGCTACCGGACAAGCCCCCTGGGTGGTTTCACAGATTGCTCAAACATTTGTCTTTATGGGAACACATACTTTGACTCGGAAAAGATGCTTTAGATGCGTCAGCTAGAGCCTGAGGCTGTCTGAGCACCACGTGAGACTCCAACTGTTACTGTTTGCCTCTTCTCTTCTCTCCCACTCCACGCTGAGAAGCCACCTCCTTCAGGAAGCCCTCAGTGATTTATCTGTCTCCTCCAGCCCGTCCCCTCTGGGCCACTCACTGACTCAGACACAGGCTGTCCGGGGATGCCTTTCTCTTCCGCAGAGTGAGTCTCCCGAGGGCCATTGGAACCCTGTGCCCACCTCCCCTCTATCTCTCCAGAGAGCAAGAGAGGCAGAGAGGGGTGTTTAGGGAGACCAAGGACTTCAACAAATGGGGAGAGGAGGGGAGAACGGGCCTCCACCACTTGCCTGGCGCCCAGGCTTGCACTCGCTCTCCGGCTTGTAAGAGAAGCTTCCAGCAGGGAAAGAGGGGAAACCGGGGTCTGGGGGGAGGGCATTTGGCCCAGGTGGTTGTGCGGCCGCAGCGGGATGAGCGCCTGCTCCCAGGACCTCCCGCAGCCCCCCACCCGCTCCCGCAGGGCCGCTGTCCCGGCCCCTGGGCGCCCTGGCACAGAGGACCGGCTGCCTGTCACGCCCCCCCCCCGCCACTTCCGGGCACAAGCACGAGTGAGCAGTGATGCAGCCCAGGGGGCAGGGTCACGGGGGGACCAGACCCCCAAGATCTTCGGGGGGGAGGGGGCTCACCCCCGCCCCGACCTGCTCAGACACAACCATTCACACACACCCGCCGTGTGGGGTTCGTGTGTGACCCGACTTAGCTTTCCCTTGTGAGCGTAGCTTCAGACCCTTGAACTTGGGGTGAGTCCTGCCCCGCCCGCCGTCAGGCTTCTCTGCAGACCCGGCCTCAGCGCCCCTTCCCGGGAACAAGCACAGGGCAAGCGTCAGAAGCCCTAGCGGGCCGGGCACGGGAAAGACGGTACCAGCCACTAAGCACCTACTGTGCGCCCGGTGCGGGGCGGGAGCCGGGCGGGCCCAGGCTGCCATGCCGGGGACCACACCTGGTCAGCGTCGGTGTTCTCGCCCCTTCCCGCCAGCAAGAGGCTGCGCGGAGGGTGACTTCAGAGCTTTCGAGCCCTCACCTCCCGTCCCTGCTTCCCCTGCAGGGGCCTCAGCGGGAGCCCAGCCCCGGGGACTCCTGCCCAGCAGCGCGGGAGGCCCCGAGGGGCCCCGGGGGTCGGTGCCCGTGACAGGGGGCAGTGCCCGGAGATGCCAGTTCTGAAATGTGGGAGGTGAGGCCGTGAGAGGGGAAACTGCAGACGGCACATCCAGGGTGGTGAGGTCACGGACTCACCTCTACCTCCTCCCTCCAGGCACCTGCAGCTTGGAGGCAGCTCTCAGGGCAGAGCTGCAGGCTCAAGGAGGGTGAGGAGCCTGGCCCCATAGGGGGGCTTCCCCGGGTGGGTGGGAGCAGAGACGGGAGAGGCAGGGATGGGGTGGGGGAGGGGCTCAAGGAGGAGGGACCACGCAGGACAGCAGCCCTGCCCCGAGTGCCCACTGGCGCCTGGAGACCTGCTTACCCTGCTGACCCCCAAACCCTCAGCTCAGCCTGCCTGCAGGCACTCCTGGGGGGCTGGGGTCTGTCTGCAGGGGGTCGTGGATGAGGGGCTGTGGCGGGATGAAGGTTGTGCGCGGGCGGGCAGGTGCCCCCAGCCAGAGGGAGCGGCGTTAGCTGCCCCACCACGATCCTCAGCAACAGGGGCGCCTGCGCAGCCCCCCACTGAGGCCCGGCCAGCCCTGCCCCTGCCCCGCCTTGTAATTATTATAGGTTTATATTTCGCGTATTACGTGTTATAGTAAATATGCCATTATCATAAGACAGAATATGCTAAAATGAAAACTTGCCTTCATTCTTTGACTTTTTTAAATACAATTTTCTTATGTTTATTTTGAGAGAGAGAGCGAGTAAGTGAGCGTGAGCAGGGGAGGGGCAGAGAGAGAGGGAGACACAGACTGAAGCAGCTCCAGGCTCTGAGCTGGCAGTCAGCACAGAGCCCGACGCGGGGCTCGAACCCACGAACCGCGAGATCATGACCTGAGCCAAAGTCGGACGCTTAACCGACAGAGCCCCCCAGGCGCCCCATTCTTTGACTTTTAAGACACGAAACCAGGCTCGCGGGCCCGGGGGGCTCTGGTGGGCCACACGCACGGTGCCTGCTGTGCCAGGGAGAAGCCAGCCCCGCAAGTGCACAATGCGGAGGAGCCTCCCGGGGCCCGGCCGGCACCCCTGCCCTTCCTTCCCGAGTCAAAGTCTCTGGGGCGGAGGGTCCGGAGGTGGGTCCCGGGCCAGGAGAGTGGGTCCCCTACGAAGGGCAAGGCCGCCAGGCCCAGGGGCCCCTCATCAGCAACCCCGTCGTTCGCGGGGCCCGAAGGGATTCATCTCCAGGAGATGAGCCGACCGAAGCCACGCTCAGGAAGGAAAGTCGCCTGCCTTCCGACACTGCGCACAGGTGACGGATGATATGTCACTCTCTGGAGGTGACAGCTCAAACTCTGCTTTAGTCATCGCCCACAGGTGACTGTTTCTCCTTAGAAGGACCCCACAGACAGCTTCCACCGTCACGTGGGATTTTCGTGGGGCGAGGAAAAGTCACAGCCAGCGGGGCACAGGCCGGGGCCCTCCGAGGGGCCGGGTGCCCAGCGCCGGGTCCCACAGGCAGCTCCTGCCTCACTGCTCATCCCCACGCTCTTCCTTGGAGCTGAGGAAACGGGCCCAGAGGGGCCAAGACACCTGCCCAAAGACCCCAGCAAACATGGCCACCTGAGGACTCAGCCCTCAGACTGTGTCACCCCAAACCCTGTGCTCAGCGCTTGAATTCCGCCAAAGCTTGAACAAGAGGGGGGTGTCCCGGGTGAGGGGCTCTGGGGGCCGGCGGCCAAGCCTGTCGCCCCGAGCGCCTGATCGGACAACGGGGCGAGCCAGGTTTGGCAGAAAAACTACAGAACAGACTGCCGGGCCGAATCGCAGCTCCGGGTGGGCAGCGACCGTGCGTGCCCTGTGTGTCCGCCAGCACCAGGCAGTGCTCGTGCTTGAGGGACGGAGGCTTTCGTCATTGCTCGGGGTTTAACTGGCATCCGGTATTTTCACCAGGCAGCCAGGCGGGGGTGACGGAGCCCTGACACTCGCAGGGGTCCCGGGCCCCGGGGACGCCGCCCTCCCCGAGACGCTGCTCTTCCCGGAGGCGCACCTGCGGCTCCTTTGTGCCTTCCGCACACACGGGGCTCTGCCGGGAGCGCCGAGGGGAAGCAGCAGCGAGGGGGGCTCTCCAGCTCTCGGTCCCGCAAAACGGACGCCCACGGGCAGCAGGAGAATAATAGCGGCTCCCCGCACACCCCTACCAGGCACTCAGGCTGCACCCCTGCGCCAGCGCCGGGATCTGGGGGCGGGGAGGCTGGAGGCCCTCACCCCCTCCCTCCTGGAGACCCGCTGAGGCCACCTTGCGAGCCGTATTCCGCCTTCCTCTTGACCTACGTCGTCTTCCTGGGAAAGAGGAGGACTGTGTCGTGAGCACCAGCTGTGGGCTCAGAGCCCGACCGTCCAGGCTCCCCGCGTCCCGCGATGGCTCCTCCGGAGGCGCCAGCGCCAAGCCCGGCAGCCGCTTCTCCTGCCTTTCTGGTGTTTCTTTAAGGGAATTCATCCCGTGGCAGCACCTGCGCCCAGCTGACCTGCAACCCGTCCTTGCTTCTCGCTCCATGTACCCCTTGGTGTCCTGCTGTGGCCACGCGGGCGTCGTGTGCCGCTGTGACACGCGGGGCCCGGCCACGCGGGCGTCGTGCAGTAATGTGCTGGACGGGGCCTTTGTAAGCCTGGGAACTCCCCCCCCCGCGCCCCGTCGGGGCTCTGGGACCCGCGGTGCCGCCCCAGGGCTCTGGCTGCGGCTCCAGAGCCCCCAGCCGAGCGATGCTGCAGGCCTGGGAGCCGGGGGGCCTGGTGGCAGGGCCAGACCCCAGCCCCCCACTCCCCCAGGACCAGGTTCATGTGTGGACGCTCAGGGTTCCTTCTGGGATGAGGATGGCCATGCTTAAGACAAGAACCACAGAACGGGCAGCCCCCCAGCCGAGGACCTCCCGGATTCCAGAACTTTCTACAGGCCACCAAGGCCTTCAGGAGCCGTCACTGTCCTGGGCACTGAGCTCCAGGCCTGCGTCCCCTCGTCGGAGGGTGGCTCTGGGCAGTGCCTGGGAATCACGGGGGCCTGGTGTGGCCGTGACCATGGCCCACCCATGGCCCTCCTGGCTTCCCGGGAAGAGTTCTGGAAGGAGCAGCCATCTCAGGCCTGCTCCCAGGAACCCCCGCCTAAGACAGCCCCCCGGCACCGCCCGCCAGGCACAGCTCCTTCAGGGCCTCCCTGAGATGTAGCCGCACCCCCACCCCGTTCCTGCCTGCCCCCTCCCCCCCCCCGCAGTGTCCACCCGGATGACACCTCCTCCAGGAGCTTCTAGAACCTCTCTGGTCCGGCCCGCACCACACCCCTCCCTGGGGGACATTCTCCTGGTGCCCGAGACGCGGCCGCCCCTCCCCCTCCTGAGAGGCGCGCTCGCCAGGCCCGGGCTGAGCCGCGTCGCCCCCGTGCACGCGCTGACGCCCTCCCCCGGCACCCCAGGAGCCAGACGCTCGGAGGGACGGCCACAGGGGCCACGGGGAGGAGACGGCGTCCACGCGCCACGGAGGGAGGAGGCCTCCCGGGAACCGAGCCGCCCGCGCCCGGGTCTCGGGCCTCCGGCCCCCGGAAGCCGAGGGTCTACACTGCTGTGGGTTAGGCCACTGGTCTGGTGCTTTCTCGTGGCGGCCCGGCCACGTGGGCAGGAGGGCAGGGGCTTATCTCCCAGGTGAGGCTCCTCCCGGGTCCCCAGGAGCTGTCCCCACGGAGGCTGGCCTTGGCACGCACATGCTCCCTCCCGCCCGCCGCCCTCAGGACCAGGTTGGCCCATGGAGGGTGGCGGCAGGGACGTGCCGGGTTCCCAGGCCCTCAGAGCCACGCGGCTTCTACCCGCCGTCTGGGACGCTCACTCTGGGGACCCGGGCTCCCTCCAAGGAGAGCCCAAGCCACACAGAGAAGCCACGTGGCCAACCTGGACATCCAGCCCGGCCGAGCCTTCCGATGACAGCAGCCACGCGACATCCTGTGGCCACCGTGTGTGCGACCCCGGCGAGAACCTCCCAGCCGAGCCCCACCAAACCGCAGGACATAGCGATAAATTGTTTCAAGCCCAAAGTTTCGGCGCGCGTAGTTATAACGGCAGCCGACAGCCGAGACGCCCCTAAGTGGTCCTCCCTCTGCCCTTGGGGTCACACAGAACCCTGTGCCCTGTGACAGCCCTTTAGGAGTCTGCACACAGTGGCCACATCCATAGAGTTCTTCCTCTCGGGGCAGCAGCCCTGACTCCTCCAGGCCATCCTGCGAGGATCCAGCTCAGGTCCCCTTTCCAGCCCACTCGTTGCTAATAAAGCCACTCTAATCTGCTGTGTATGAACCAAAGGGACCCACAACCCGCCCGAGCACGCAAAGAACAGTTTAGCCCAGGATGCAGCAGAACCATCACCTCCTTTATTCCAGACACTCTGCTTCTATTAATGTGACCAACAATTAAATTGTCTTTTAATGAACCTTACCCAATCATCAGCTCAAACGAAGCTTATGTCATTTACACCCTGGGGATCCCTTTTAACGGAGCAGGGTCCGAGGCAGTTTCCACATTTGGGGGAGGGACCCCAGGAGACCCGCTGACCCCTCACACATAGAGGTCACCCACAAAGAACTCCAGGAGCCCAAGGTAAGCAGGTCCCTGGATGAACCAGGCAGAACATTCCCCTGCACCAGCAGGGAGACACTAATGAGTGAGTGGGAGGACAGGGCGCTATGATTTAGAAGCCCCCCCCCCAAATAAACCCCAATGCAACCAGGGACGATGCAATTTGTCACACGTATATGATATATTTTTTTAAACAATTTCACATTTTAAAAAATTCACTGATCTTCTGTCACCCGCCTCTAAAAACCAGAGGGGAAAAAATACATATTCCATCACTTCAAACTTCAAAATACCTTCTCTTGCAGGGTTTGAATCCCTCCCCCCCTCCATCCAAACGTGGGTTTTATGAGAATGTCTCCTTCATTTAATGATTTTTCAACCTGGAGGAATAAATTGTCAGTCACGCGCTATTTCGAGAACAAAAGCTTCTATGAAAGACACCGAGGAAGCTCTGAGCACCCGAGGCAGCACCTGAGGCATCAGCGGGACAAACCCTCGCCCTGCGCAGCGGCGCTCGTGGGAGGCCCCCGCACGCGGCTCCTGGCGCAGAGAGATCACCCCGCTAATCGGATTGACCCCTCGGCCCCTGAGGACAACGACGGGACTTTGCAGGCTTGGGAAAAACGAGAAAAGAATGTTTATCATAACGATCTGGACCTTCCCCCCCCCCCCCCCCCCCCCCCCCCCCCCCCCAGTGACGGCTTCATTTCATTTGGGAGCCGCGGAGCCTCCAGCCACTTAGCAAAACAAAGAAACGACATATTCTTCGGGGAAGAGCACATGGGTTTAATCTCAGAGTTTTAAGAGCCCGAGGTTCAGAGCGGATTTGAGCGGTTTCAGCATAAGCCGCGCGCGTGAGAGGCGTGGACGTGGCCGCCCCTGTGGTTTTCCTTGGTGTTCTGATGCATTATATAAGCACGTTTATATAAATGTTTTCCCGGGCTGGATAAAGAGTGCATTTCTATTTAAATTTAATCTGGGTCCTTGAGAATTAATTTTACTGATCTTTTTGTAACCCGCGAGATTCGTCCTTGATGGAAATTTCAAACGTGAAATGAAACGCCGCCGAGCTCGTCCGTCCCCGGCGGCGCCACCCGGCACAGAGGGGACCCCGGGAGGGGACCCCGGGAGGCGTTCGCCAGGCCCGGCGGGCAGAGCCGTGCGGGGCGTGTGCTGAGCACAGACTGCGGCCGCGCGTCTGGAGGGCAGGGGGCCAGACACCTCCGCCCCCGGGGCGTCCATTCCAGGGGGAGACGCTGACGGCAAACTGCCCGGAGGCCCCAAGTCTGAAGGGAAACTGACGCAGGGCGAGAGTGCTAGAGAGAGTCTGGGAGCGCGGGGGCCACCGGCCGGGGCATCGCGGGGACGGGGGAGTCGCCGCAGGGCCAGAGCATGCTCGGTGGGGCAGGCAAAGCCCAGGGGCCGGCGGCTGAGAGCGAAGGTGTGGGGGGGGCACCCAGCAGACCTACTCAGGGGCTGAGCTGGTGGCCAGGCCGGGCCCCCGGGGCTTCGGCGACTGGAAGCCGTGGAGAGTGTCCAGTGGGGGGGTGACAAGGCCATAGGGTGTCACTCTTCACGCCTGCACGGGCAGAGGTCCGGCTCGCACTGCCGACTGAGTCGGGTCACGGGTCCTTGAACCCTGGCCCTGCCCCTCCCCGTCCCTGCCCCGGCCACCATCTCTTGCATGTCTCGCTCATGAACATTTACGGGGACTTGGGGGCGCCATCATCTCCTGCGACCCTCAGGTTGAGGGTCATGAAGCAGAGGTGGGACATTGAAAGGATCTGAATGATCTTGGAATGGAGGCTCAGAGAGGTTAAGTGACTTTCCCCAGGTCACGCAGCAAGCAACTATGACAACAGAGTGTGAGCAGAGGCCAGCTCCCGATTCTCCTCTGACTGGAGGACCTCCCGGGAGGCCTGTGGGTCCTGGTGCCAACACTGGCCTGGGGGCCGGTGGCCTGTGCTGCACGGGGGCCCAGGGCAAGCGTCTCCCGCTCGCTGGTGCGTGGAGGCCAGCGCTGACCGTCCAGGTGGCCGCGGGTACTGCCTGCAGCCACAGGCCTGCACCTCGTCGTTTCCTCCTGTCTCCGCGTTGGCTCTTCCCCTCCCAACCCCGGGACCCGGGCTCGCTGCTCGGCTGAGGGACGAGGTCACGTCCGCACGTGGCCACCGCGTCATCGTGAGAACTGTGGACCACAGGAGGGTGCGCGAACCAGGTGCTCGGGGGCCGTGTGCGCCCACCCCCACGTGAGGACGGAGGCCCAGGCCCTCGGGGCAGGATCCACGCCCGTGCTCGCTGCGCGGCCCCACCCGGCATGCCGTCCCTCCCCCCCAGCAGGCCACCCTGACTCCCTGACTCGCTGTGGAGGGCTCCGGCCCAGCGACGGGGCAGCCCCAAGTCACTCCCTTCTCCGGCCCCCTGGGCAGAGCAGACGCAGCGCCATCCGCGCCCCGCGAGGCACAGGCCCGGCGCGCGGCCGTGGAAGCGGTCAGGCCTGAGCTGGGGCACCGAGTCAGAGATGCGGGTTCCTGCCTCGGCTCCGCGGTTTCGCTGCTGCTGCCCTGGCGAGGCCCAGCCCCTCGGAGACTCTGCTTGTCCATCTGTGAGATGGGGCGGCTAACTCTTCCCAACGGGGCAGCTTAGGGGATAAAGCAGGCAGTGCCCAGAAGGCGGGGAACACGAGGCGGGGGCACGGGGTGGGGGTGCTGGCTGGGCCGGCCTGCCGGGGTGTGTAAGCAGCGTGCCCTGAGCACGGGCTCTGCCGCTCCGGGTGGCCGTCCCATCCAGGCCCACAGTCAGGGCTTCCCGGTGCCCTCAGGGAGGGGGCAGCGGGTGCTGCAGTCTCGCAGGGCACAGCCCGGAGCTGGGGGCCCGGCGGGGGCGCCTCTCGGGGAGTTCACCCTGCAGGATGCGCAGGGGGTGGCCAGTGGGGGCCAGAGCCGGTCACCGCAGGCCACAGGGAGAGCATTTCCAGGGGCTGACAGCCCAGCACTGGCGGCCACGTGGGTGCAGAGGCACGTGCGGCCGCAGGGCAGGCCCGTGCTTCCCTGACAGCATCTGGGAATCGTGTCCTGACACTGACAAGGGGCATCGGAGGGTTTCAAGCCCGGAAGTGGCAGCCCCGGATTTGTTCTGGGGTAGAGACCTGTCGAAGCTTCTCTGAGGTGGAGCCCAAAGCATCACGGTGACGATGCTGGCGTGGACAGGTGACAGCTGGCCACAGAGCCGTGCGGTCTGCTGAGGTGGCCCTGCGGGGCGGCCTGGGGCCAGGTTCAGGGAGAGCCCCCCACCCCCACTGCAGGGCGCACACCTGCCCGAGGCTCCGCTCTGCGGTGCTGAGCTCCGTGCTCCCCGGACACGGGCACCGACCCCACACGCAGCCACGAGTGGTGGGACCCCGATGGCCCGTTGTCAGGTGTCGGGGTGACTCTGAGGGGGGCTTCTGGCCCGTCCTGTGGAGGATGGGAAGCTGGGCCAGGCCCTGGCTCTCGAGTCTTCAGTGGACCCCGAGTCTGCGTGTGGGCGCCCTGCACACACACTGGCGGCTGAGGAGCGCGGAGAAGCCCCGGAGCCTGCGGGGGGTTAGGGTTAGGGTGGGGTTTGGGTTTCCCACCCCCCACACGGTGAATGATCTGATTCTGTTCTGCGGCCCTGGTTGGGGCGATCGCCGCAGCCGCACAGTCCACTCACCTTCCCCTGGGCCAGGGCACCGGCCTTTTTAACGGAAGTAAGGATTTCCCTAAAGCAACAACAGGGATTAGAGATGGGACAGCTCTCCTGTGGACAACACGCCCAACCGCCCCGGCGCTGCCCCCCTGGGCCTGGCCCCCCCACCGGGGCGCGTGGGGGCTTCTCGTCGGATCCCCTGGGTCCTCCATCCTCGGCCCGCGCCATGGGCCCCCCGCCCTCAGCATCCTCAGTGCAGCTCATCGGCCCAAACATTCCCCCTCCTGGCTCCCGCCCTCCACTCTCTGGGCACCCCCACCGCTGCTCCCCAGAAGTCTCCCTGCTGTTCCCCCTCACGTCCCCAGCTCTGGTTACACCCCATGCTTGGAGCGGTCTACACTCGCCCAGCCTCAGGGATTCAATACCACCTGTGCACTGAGAACCCCCAAACCCACTCCCCCACGTGACATCTGTCAGCCCTTGGCACCGGGCCTTGCCCACAGTCTCCGGAACCCTCCGTCGGTGCCCCTCCCAGTGGTATAGGAGGTACACCCACTCAGCACCGCCCCCCCCAGGCGTGGATGGAGGGGCCCCAGGCGGCCGCGTTTCCACCAAGAAATGTTACCGGGTGCAGCGCGATGGTGGCGCGGGAGAGGGGCCCCACGGCTACTCGCCAGCACAGGCTCCGCTGGCCAGCAGATGAAGCCCGGGATCTGTGGCTCCAGCCTCACGGGCACACGTCTGTCCAGGCTGTGGCACTCAGCTGCGTGGCTGGTCTCGTGAGGGGCAGACGAGTGAGCCCCTCGCGCCTCCCCCACCCACAGGCCCGTGGACAGAGCTGGTCGCGTGGCCAGCAGTGCACCCGGTCCCCCGTGTGCCCAGGAAGCAGGGAGGACTGGGGGTGTCAGCTCAGGACTCTGCCACATGTTCTAGAAGCTTCTCTCCAGACTGGTGGGGCGGGACAGCTCAGGGGATTCGGTCTGGCCTGAGCAGTGGGGGCAGGACTGAACCCCGTTTTATTACATTTGTGCCCTGAGCCTCCAGGAGAGCATGGCCGGACACCCGTCAGGAGCACTCAGGCAGGGAAACCGAGGCCCAGGGAGGCCCAGCCTTGGGGGGGAGGTCTGAGGCCCAGGGGTCCTTCAGCAGCCTCTGCCAGTGAGCATAGGACCCACCCCTCCCCAGAAGACCCTCCTTCATACCCGCTGCTCCCCTTCCTGGCAGCTCTACGCACAGCCGGTCCTTGCCACTGGTATTTATGGAGTCACCCCGGTGGGGGCTGAGGCGCTGGGACCCCCCCAGGGACGGGAGCCTTTGTCCCCTCCGGTCCTGCACCCGCCTTCCCAGGGAACCACGCCCACGGACCCCCGTCTCAGTCGGCTGGGGCGGCCCGGGGCCCCTTCCTGGCCCACAGACGGCGGGCCGCCTCCTCGCTGGGTCCTCGCAGGGGAGGGAGGGCCCGAGGGGGCTCTCCGGGGTCTCTGTTCGAGGACGCCAGTCCCATCGGGGGACACGCTCATCACGTCATCAGACCCTGGTCACCTCTGGCGTCCCCACCTCCTAAGGCTTCAGGAGGCACCGGTTCCTCGGCTCGCAGCCCCTCCTCCGTCCCCCCCCTCCTGCCTCCTCCCTCTGATAAGGACCCTGTGATCACGTGGGGTTTACGCCCCACCTCAAGGTCCTCACCTTCAAATCTGCAAAGTCCCATTTACGTGCATCACAGGCCACCTGCACAGAGTCGGGGACTGGTGCGTGGATGTGGTTGGGGCCACATCTGACTGCCACGGATGCCAGAGGTCAGTCAGCTAACCCCGTCGCTGGACATCTACGCGGTTCCCGGCACGGGCTTGGGGCCACGTGGCTAACCCGACCCCACCCAGGAGAGCCTCCCCGGGAAACCCGCCGCCGGGAATTTCTGGGTGAAAAGGAACAGAAAGCTCTAAGATTTTAAGTTGCACTTTGCCGATTTCTGTCCCCGGAGGCTGCACGGCTTACGCTCCCTTCGCTGCCGTTACCCTTGGGCCTGGCCTGTGTCCCGTCTGCCAGGCCGCTCTGACCACGTTCCGGGAGCTTAGGGACAACACACAGTCACCGCTCACAGCTCTGGGGGCTGGAGTCCCAGGGCAGGGGGCCAGTGGGGCCAGGTCTGGTGACACCTCTTCCTGGCGCACAGACGGGTCTCACCAGGAGGGAGGTGGGTGTCCCGGGTCCCCTGTTATAAGGGCACTGATCCATCACGGGACCGCCCTCCTGACCCGGCCTCCCAGAGGCCCCACCCCTCACACCATCACGCTGGCGGGCGGGATTTCAGCACACGAACTTGGGGGCGCATTCAGACCACGACATGGGGCCTCGTGTGAGTGGACGAGGGTGAGCCCGCCGTGGACGGCTCTGGCCAGCTGACCCACTTGTCACCAGGCGTCTGGCTTTGGAATCAGATTTGAAACTCCCCGCCCTCGGTCTTGGGTCTTGCGTCACCTCGTCCGCAGGAGGGGGACAATGACCCCATCGGGCCGCAGGCTGACGGCCTCGGAGGCCCCAGCAGGCGTGGGCAGCTCAGGCCACTCGCGTCACTCTCCAGTGCCGGGCGAATGGCAGGTGCAGGCGGACGCAGGACCCCTGCGTGTGGCCTCAGGAAAGGGACAGAGGACGGGCACACGCGCTGGGGTCGCAGCCCCGGGAAGCCGCCAGGTTGCTGGGCTCTGTGTGCTGCGGAGCCCCCCACCTCCGGGCTCAGCGAGGCTACACCGCCTGCGCTAGTGATGGGCAGATCAGGTGACGCGTGTGTGCAAGTTATTTTTAAGCGACTCGATGTCTGGGGATGGAGCCGCCTGATGACGGCAGTAATCACCCCTGCACGGAGCGGGGTTCCAGCTGGTGCTGAGCCCCTTCCCCCCACAGCTCTGCACAGCAAAGGAGCGGACCCTCGTGCCTGGAGGCGCCCCCAAAGCCTCAGAACCAGGGGAGGCAGCAGTCCCCCCCTTCAAGCGCCCTCCTCACTCCCTGTCACCCAGGAGAGAGTCCACAAGCCCCTGGATGGGCACCGGGAGCCCAGCGTCTGACTCCCACCTGCCGTCGCAAGCTGCATGGCCCACGGCAAAGAGCCGCACCTGTGCTGGCCCCACACCCCTCCCCCTGGGCCCTGCCCCCCACCCAGCCCTGTGCCCTTGCTGGTTATCTCCTGGATGCCCTTCCCATCTCAGCCCCTAGAAATCCCAGCCTTTTCCCAAGGCTCACCTGTTAGCCAAGAAGCTCCCCCCCCACCGTTCCTGCTTCCTGTCGTCCCAGAGTCAAACTCGGCATCCTCTGATGATGTCACGGCTTATGGAAATGTGCACACAGGGGCAGGCACACACGCAGGTGCACATAAACACACGTGCACACGGGTGCCTACAACATGCATACACAGGTGCACATAAACACAGTGCACACGGGTGCCTACACGCACACACACATGCACACGCAGGTGCACATAAACACACATGCACACAGGTGCCTACACACATGCACACACATGGGCACATAAACACACGTGCACATGGGTGCCTACACATGGGTGCCTGCACACACAGGTGCACACAAACACATGTGCACACGGGTGCCTACACGCACACACACATGCATACGCAGGTGCACATAAACACACGTGCACATGGGTGCCTCCACACACGCACACACAGGCGCACATAAATACAAGTGCACACGGGTGCCTACATGCACACATACACGCACACACAGGTGCACATAAACACATGTGCACACGGGTGCCTACAAACACACATGCACATAAACACACGTGCACACCAGTGCCTATCACACACATGCACACACA
>NW_024080695.1:1718749-1721247 GCF_003009895.1 Hyaena hyaena
TGCACACACAGGTGCACACAAACACATGTGCACACGGGTGCCTACACGCACACACACATGCATACGCAGGTGCACATAAACACACGTGCACATGGGTGCCTCCACACACGCACACACAGGCGCACATAAATACAAGTGCACACGGGTGCCTACATGCACACATACACGCACACACAGGTGCACATAAACACATGTGCACACGGGTGCCTACAAACACACATGCACATAAACACACGTGCACACCAGTGCCTATCACACACATGCACACACAGGCGCACATAAACACACGTGCACATGGGTGCCTACACACACATGCACGCACGCACACATGCACAGCCCTCACCTCCTGGGACCCACCCTTCCGGGGCTGACGCGCTCCCTGGCGCATGCCAGCCCTCTCCCTGTCCGGCTCCGTGGTGCCAATTCCTCCTGCAGCGCTTGGGCCATAAGTCCATGTGGGTCTGAGATAAGAGACCACCTTCCTCGCCCCAGCCTGGGCCTCACGTGTCCCCCAGACTTGCAACCACGTGCGTATCCAGAAGCCCCTCCACTGGCTCCACCTGCATGCCTCTGGAGGGAGCACCATGCACGGGTGGGGGCGTGGCAGTGGGCGTAGGAGGGCAATGGGCTGCACAGGCCCTCGCCAACATGTGGGTCCCTCCGTTCCCCGTTTCTGGGGGTCCACCCCCAGCTGCCTTCCAGGTGGCCTCAGAGGGGCTCTCCGCAGTCCTCACGGGGCTCCCTGCACCCTGGGTGCTTCTCACCTCCCCATCAGTGCTTTTCAGGGCTGGTTTCAGTGGAGAGGCTTCTGGATACGCACGTGGTTGCAAGTCTGGGGGACACGTGAGGCCCAGGCTGGGGCGAGGAAGGTGGTCTCTTATCTCAGACCCACCTGGACTTATGGCCCGCCTGCAGCACCCCTCCCCGGACTCTGCCCGGGGCGCCTTCCACTTGCTCCTCTCCCCCCTCCCACGCCCTGCACCTCCACTCAGGGGTGGGCTTTGCCCTCCATCTTGAACCTGCACCCAGCACCCACCTCCAGCCTGGGCCTCACTCCTGGGTCCCCGAGGCCGCATCCACCTGCCTGGCGGTCTGACTCAGGCTCCCACTCACCACGCCCCCTGGACTCCCCAACTCCCCTCCCAATCTGCTCTGCTGCTGCCTTCCCACCATGAGTGCACCTCCTCTTTGGCCCTGACCACAGCTCCCAGTGGGTGTGCTCCCGGTGGGTGCTCACTTGGGTGCTCACTGTGGAGGCACTCCCTGCAGGTGTGCTCCCAGTAGGTGCTCCCTGTAAGTGTGCTCCCTGTAGGTGTGCTCCTGGTGGGTGTTCACCTGGTGGGTGTACTATTTGTAAGTGTGATCCCTGTAGGGGTGCTCCCTGTGGGTGTACACTCCGTGGGTGTGCTCCCTGTGTGTACCCTGTGGGGGTGCTTCTGGTGGGTGCTCCCTGTAAGCGTGCTCCCTATGGGTGTTCTCCCTGTGAGTGCTCCCTGTAAGTGTGCTTCCTATGAGTGTGTGCCCTGAGGGAGTGCTCCTGTGGGGGTGCTCCTGGTCTGTGCTCCGTGCGGATATGCTCCCGGTGAGTGTGCTCCCTGTGGGGGCTCCCTCCCTCTCCTGCCTGTCCGGACACTGCAGGGCATGTGTCCGCTCCAGAGCTGGGGTGCTCACGGGCGTGCGCCCCGCCCGGCCCCACCCCTGCTGTGTGGAGGGGGTCTGGCCGGCCCAGGCGGCCTCCTTGCTCCGTCTGCACCACAGCGGGAGGGTCGGGAGGGTCCAAAGGGTCCCGCTAAATCCCACGTCGCACACAGCCCACCCCCACGCCCTCCCACGCCCCTGCCCACTCAGAAGCCCCTTCCTGTGGCCTCCTGGGCCGCACGGGGTCTGGCCCCTTGCCCTCTCTGGGTTGTCACCTCCTGCCCACCCAGCTCCTGGCTCCCCCCCCGACCCACCCTGCCCCAGGGCCTTGGCACCTGCCACTCCCTCCGTCGGTAACCCTCCTACCGAGTTGTCGGCATGCCCGGCTCTGTCACCAACTCCAGGTGGTACCTGAATTTAACACGTGGCATCTAAAACCCGAAGCCCCCCTCTAGCGTGTCATGTTCTCTCTCTTGCCCCTTCTCTCCAGTTCTTGTCACTAATCCATCAGCGATTTCTTAACCTTGCTTTTCTCTGCCTCACTTGCTGAACGGAAGCACCTGCAGATGGGAATTTTTATTGGTCACTCATGTGTCCCCAGCCCCTGGAACCGGCACAGCACGAGTGCACCGTGCTTCCCAGCGGGAGGCCGAGCACCTGCGTACTCCCCCCTCCCCACCCCTGCAGCCAGGCTGCCTCAGTGCTCGCCCCCCCCCTGCAGCCAGGCCGCCCAGGTGCTCCCCCCACACCCCCCACAGCCAGGCCGCCCAGTTGCTCCCCCCTCCCCACCCCCGCAGCCAGGCCGCCCAGGTGCTCCCCCCCCCGATCCTGCCAAGCACAGCCTGCCAGCCGTCTTGCCC
>NW_024080695.1:1721557-1761616 GCF_003009895.1 Hyaena hyaena
GCTCCCCCCACACCCCCCACAGCCAGGCCGCCCAGTTGCCCCCCCCCCGCAGCCAGGCCGCCCAGGTGCTTTGGCCGATGATCCTGCCAAGCACAGCCTGCCAGCCGTCTTGCCCAAGGAGTCAGCCACGGATCCTGCACACGGGGGACCCTGCACACGGACACACGGACACCCGGGTGAGACACTGAGGGCCTCCCACCCACTTTATAGACGAGGAGCCCGAGGCCCAGAGGGGTCAGGCCCCCCGCGCCCCCCCCGGGCCAGGGTCCAGGCCCTCCGTCTCGGCCACCCTGGCCGCCACGGGCACGGCCTCTTGGGACCGCTTTGTGGCCACACCTGACCTCTGAAGGCCGAGGCCGCACCGCCCCGGGGGCCCGCAAAGCCCAATGGCGAGCGATTTGGTTCCATGCAGGTGGAGGCCGAGGGAGCCCGGCCAGGACGTCTCGGACAGGTCGCCGGTTTCCGTGAGCGTGGAGGTGACGTGCCACACGCTGGCCCAGACGGCAGGTTTACCCTGCCACGGTTCCGGAGGCCACAAGTCCTTACACAGCTGTCAGCGGCCCTGGCCTCCTTCCTGCCGCGTCCAGCTTTCTGAGGCTCCGGGTCAACAGGACTTTTGGGGGACACTGTGCGCTCCTGGAGGCTGCGGGGGTCCCACGGGATGGTCTTCGATCGCCTCGCAGCCCCTCCCTCCCTGTCCACTCCCCACAACCGGCAGGAGAGCTGACGCATGCATGGGGGGGCCGGGCCGCGCAGCAGGCCCCCGTGCGGTCGCCAAGAGTCTGGGAAAGCCAGTCGGCGCGTGGGGTCGGAGCTGTGGGTGCCCTCACATCACCCCTGCTCTGGGGCCCAACGGTGCTCATCCGGGGCCGGCCGGACCAGTCCAGGCACCCAAGGGTCCGGAGCAGGGCCGGCCTAGGCTGCACGGAGCCAGCACCCCGGGGAGCCCAGGCCCACAGGCAGGTGGGCTCCTGCCCTTTCCACTTCAGTTCTAGAAAGTCTGTGGCTCCCTGAGCCCCCAGGCGCTGTGTCACCAGGAAGGGACGCCGAGCACAGCCCTGCTCGGGAAGCTGGCCGTGGGTCCGATCCTTCTCAGCGGGGGGTGCTGCCCCACTGGCCCCAAGAGATTCTTCTGGAAGGCCGTCAGCCTGGGCGCCCGCCTGGGTTTTGGGGAGCAGACCTGCTGGGGTCTCCTGCCAGAGGACTGAGCACAGTCCCGGGGCTCAGAGGCAGAGAGCCCGCCCCCTGGGGGCCCCCCAGCCTCACCGCAGCTGCACCCCGGAAAGGACACCTGCATTCTTACCTGCTGGGGGTATGAGAGAGAAGGCGAAAGTAAGGAGACGACACTCAGGAGGCCCCAAAGAAGGCCGGCTGCCTCCCAGGGCCCCCTTCCCCCGAGGGCAGCCCTCCTGAGCGCTGGCCGGGCCTGGGCGCCTGCTGGAAGGAGGCCCCGGCCCTGCTGACCCGCACCCTATCGGTGCAGCCTCCCAGCCGGGCGGTCCGAGGCCCTGGGTCACCCCCGTGGGAGACTGTGGCCACCGTCCATCATCCAACCATCGGCTGTCCGTCGGGCCCCGAAGCCCAGCTTCAGAAGGACCCTCACTCAAGGCCGAAAATCCCCCAGGAGCCGCTGGGACAGGTGGCTGTCTGGACCTTTCCTGAAAGCTTCAGCGACAGGGAGCTCATTCCCACCAGGCCGCACTCACAGGGCTGCGCTTGGAGTCCAGACCCAGCTGCTGCCCGGCCTGCGCTCCGCCTCTCAGGTCCCCCCACCACTGCGCCCAAAGGCGACAGAGCCCGGCTCCCGCTGCGAGAACGCCAGTGCTTTGGGGGCACAGAGGGACCAGCCGGGTCCCTGGGACCCCGGGTCTCTCCCACCTGAGGCAGGGAATGGGGTCCAAGCAGGAAGGACCTGGATCAGGGAGCAGACAGGGAGGGAAATCGCAGGGCTGCTGGGAGACGCTTGTAAAGACGCGGGTTCTAGGGTCCTGCCCTCGCGCCTCGGCCCAGGGGCCCCAGGACGGCCCAGGGATCCGCCTTGTAGCCAGCGTCCCGGGGATCTTATGTGGCTGCTTCCTGGGGGCTGGGGGGTCACGGCCAGGACCACACAGCTGCGCAACAGACCCAGAACTTTCCAGCGGTCAAGTAGGTTCAAAGGGCCCTTGGGTCACCCCACCCTCTCTGCTCATCGAGGGAAATGTGGAGGCAGAGCTGTGGCCGCCCCCGCCTGCGCTGCCTCGAAACACCCACGCACGCACACACACGCCGCTCTTGCACGCACGTGCGGCACCCCCACACCCAGGGCATCGGCACAGACACGCCTGGTGGCACCCACAACCCTTGCACGCCCACCCACAGGCACTCGCACACTGGCACGGGCATGCACGTGCGCACACGGCGTGTCCCATCAGCCACCGCCCTGCTCTGCGCTGATCCGGGACAGGACACCCCATCGTGTTTTCTTCTAATAACTGTTTGGTGTCTGGAAAGTCAGGGCAACCCCTCGCGTCCACTGGGTCAGCAGGTGGGCGCGTGCCTGCTCAGTCCAGGCCCTGCGGTGAGGACCGGCGGGCACAGCCCTGCCCACACAGAGCTCAGTCTTCCAGGGGCCACCCCGGGGGCGCCCACATCGGCTCGGGGGGCAGCCCAGGTGGCAGTGCGGTAGGGGAGCCCGAGGGTTGAGTGCGAGGCCAGGGGGGCAGGTCGGCAGCTGGAGGGGCTGAGGCGCCCGACGCCAGCCGACACGGGGGAGGCCCCAGGTCAGGTGGGGATCAGTGCAGAAGCCCAGGGGTGGCTGGGGTAGTGAGCACGTGAGGCTGAGCCAGCTTATTCCGGGCGCCAGGAATGGGGAGGATGCCCAGGAGGGAGCACCGTCCCTAAAAGTGGGAGGTGACACTTTCGTTCCTCTCCCCGGCCCCCCCTCGCCTACTTCGTCCCTTTGATCCCCAGGCAGAGCCTAGAGGAGGCAGCTAAGTGGGACCTCGTGGCCAGAGGCCGGGACGGGTCTGACGGGCTCCGGGTCTCCCCAGGGTGGCCTGGGTCTGTGCGGGTAGGTGCTCAGGGACCCGGGGCTTACCCTGGAGAAGAGCTACAGCGGCCCGCGAGGTGGGGCCGTGCGCGTTCTCCAGGAGGGGACCCGACCCACTGGCAGGCTAGTTGGTGAGCAGCACAAGGGCCTGGCGGCCTGGGCAGGGCCTGGCGGCCGACGCACGGTAGCTCCAGGAACCCGCAGGCTTTGGCACACACGGCCTGCAGAGAAACGGCTTCGAAGCCCGCTCTGGGTCCTTCTCCAGCAGGACTGGCATCTGGGAATTTTCCAGGTGTGGGTCTCTGGCCACCCACCGCCTCTCTGAGCTACTCATTCCAAGCATCTTTCTTTGCTGACCTGTTGGAGGTGACTTCCTGAGCCACCAAACAATGGGGCCACCGAGCTCCTGCCTGAAGCCCAGAGTCAGCCTCCAGTCCCATTGGGCCCGAGACCCCCCACCCAGGGCTCTGCCCTCCCCCTAGCCCCTCCCCCAGCTCTCCGCCCTCCCCACGGCCCCTCCCCCACCAGGGTCTCCCTGCCCCTCCACCTTCTCCAGCCAGCAGCCAAAGAGCCCCGTCCAGGATGCTCCTGAGCAGGGACTGCCCTCCGCAGTCTTCACTGGCTCCCCACTGGCCCTGTGCAATGCCCCAGCTCCTGGACTAGGCTGAGGGAGGCCAGACTCTGGTTCCCGGGTCTCGGGTCTGACTCCCTGGAGCCCGGACACTGCCCAGGAGATGCTAGGTCACTGGGCTGCTTCTGGATATTTGGTGTCAGGTCCCAGACCCAACGGGAGCCTCGCCCACGCTGGCCCTTCATGCTGCCCCTTCCCACCGCCACCACTCCCACCCACCAAAAAGCAGGAAGTCTCCCGGAAAATAGGCGCACAGCCGGGGCCAGGAGTCACACGGACAGGGGCTTTCTCCTTTTTCTTCCCAGTGTGCTCCTCCCTCCCCTCCTCCTGGGAAATGCATGCTTTCCTCAAACCAGCCCGACCCCGTGTGCCTTGACGGCGTCCACCCATCTCAGGGCCCCACTCGGCGCAGAGCCAGCCTGTGACTGCGCAGCTGTGGGCCAGCACGCTCACTCCTCCCTCGGAAGCTTCCACACCGTAGGGGGAACGGCCCTCTTGCTCCCCGTGGACCCTGCGCATCAGGGTTGGCTCTGGGGGCTTTGGGCCGTGAGGGGAGGGCCTGTCCGCAGGAGGCAGGAAGGAGGCTGGCTCCTCCTCGAGAGCAGTGGCGGTGACAGAGGGGTGGGGAGAGGGGAGGGGGAGGGGGAGAGCTGGGGCGGCTGGGCCCAGACCTCCAACCCCCAGAGCCCTGAGCCCACCTTCGCTGTCAGCAACATCCGCTCTGTGCCTGTGTCCGCGGCTCAGCCTGCCTGGGTGAGTGTGAGCCTGGACGGCGGTGCGGGAGGGGACAGCAGTGGTGACGGGCATTCGGTCCTTGCGAATCCCTCCATAAAGGGGGGGCACAGAGGGAAACGCAGAAGTCAGGGACAGACAGACGCACGGGCCGGAGCCGGGCGCCTTGCAGAGCAGTGGGGACTCGGGAGCCGCGGCGGCCCCGGGCAGTGTGTCCTCCGACCCCAGGCGGTGTGTCCCCCGACCCTGGGCGGTGTGTCCCCTGACCCTGGGCAGCTGGTGAGGGCAGGGACCCGGGCCGTGGTGGGGCCAGAGGAGCAGAAGCTGCTGGAAGTGGCCTCACATGGGAGCCGCCTGAAGACACAGATGGCGGGTAGGGGTCCAGCCCAGTGGGGAGGAGACCGGAGCCCCCCCCCAGCGCCCCACGAGCTCAGGACACTGCTGTGACGCCAACACGGACAACGGAAGGGAATGGAGACCCCGCCGCGCAAGGTCGGTGCAAACAGGGAACGCGGACTCGGAGCCGCGCCCCCACCCGGAGCGCGGGGACCGCCCGCAGCGGCTGACCCTCGCCGCGAACTGCCGCCGACCGGAAACGGTGCAGCGGCTGGCCCGGAACCAGAAAACACTGGGAGTTAAATTTAAAAACCTTCAGGAACATAAACTTCCTAGAATGAGCAACAGGTGGCGGGGCAGCGAGACCCTGTGAATCACAGAGAAATAGAGAAACGGGGCTCGGGGGTCTTGTTTGGCCAGCACAGTCAGTCACTGGGCCCGCCGGCCGACCTTCGGGGTGGGGCCCCTGACCTCCTCCAGGGTCTCCCCAGAGTCCCCAGGCCAGCGGATGGCTGAGCCTCACTGCCCCCAATCCTAGTCCTCCCTAATGACCCAGCTGGTGCTGCCCCCCAAACCCATACGGGGCCTGGCACCCCCAGAGAGAAGGAAGTGGGATCTCAACCCTGCGCTGTTCGTCACAGATGTTCCTCTGCGGGTCACCTGCCAGGCCTGTCAGTGCAACGCTGTGGGGCGCCAGCCCTGAATCAGCCTCCATGTCACGCCTGGCCACCCAGTTTCCGGCTGTGTGACCTTGGGCCGCTAGCTCAGCCTCTCTGAGTGTAAAACAGAGGCAGTAATCACCCAGTGCAACAGCCCGTGTCTGCCCCTTGCTGATGCCGAGCCCACTGCGGTTTTGAACACAAGATGTCGCCCGACTAAGCCTCCTGAGGAAGGGGCAGCCCGTCCTCCCATTTCACAGATGGAGAGACTGAGGCCCAGGGCGGCCCTGCCAGGTGGATGAAGAGGTCTGCAAAGCCGCTGCGCAGAGCCGGGCTCCTGGGCGCTCCCACAAACGGCCGCGGCTGTTCTTGTGATGATCTGATTTGATTCCAGTGCGCAGAACGGGAGGCGTTTTCAGGAGAGGGCGTGGGGACAGGCAGAGCCAGGTGCCTCGGTCCACGCGCCCTGAGCGTGGCGGGCCTGGAAGTGAGGTCTGGGCCCCCAGCTCAGGGCCTCTCCAGCCCCCCGCCGGCGGCACCCCCGGCCTCCCCCCGGCCTCCCTGAACGCTTGCTACGGGGGACGTCTGCCTTCCCCACGGCCCCGGCGTCCTGGCCCTGGTGGTGCTGCCCCTGAAATACGGGGGCTGGGGCGGCGGGGGGGGCGGCTCGCGAGCCCCGCCTCTGAGCTCTCTTGCTGCAAACCTGACGTCCAGGCCCCATTGCGTCCACTCCTTCCCGCTGGCCTGTGGCTGGGCTGCGGCTGCGGCTGCGCCCTCCACCCGGACCCCCACTCACCCCCCAACGACCCCCTGCTGTGTGTCCCTCCCGCCCCCAGAGTGACCGCAGCGGCCCAGCCGAAGGCATGCTGTGCGCCAGGCGCAGGCACGCTGCTCCTCTCTCCCCGGGGAGCCTCCACCAGGCAGGCCGCCCCCGGTTCAGATCTCGCCAAAGTGCCTCCTGTGCCCCACCCACGCTCCCCGGGGAGGGCCCCTGGGGCCCCCGTTCGACAGTGGTAGGGTGGGTGGAGATGGAGAGACCCCCCCATGTTTTGTGACAGACCAGTTACCCCAAACCTCGCTGGCGGCCTGGAGAGGCAGGCTGATGCCACGAAACCTCCCGTGGGCACGCGGCCGGGGACCTGGGGCAGGTGTGGCCGGCGGTGTCCCCGGTGCAGGACAGGAGGGGCCCAGGGCAGTGGGGTGCCGCTGGCCGGAGACGTTCCCGAGACTCTGGCTTTGCTCCTCACGGAAGAGCCCAGAATCACACCGGCCCCTCGGTGGGCGAGTGGGGCTCTTACAGCTGTTCGCAAAGCTAAGCACTTCCCCGAGGACACCAGGGTGCCGGGGGGACACTCGGGGTGGCGGGGGGACACCTGGGGTGGCGGGGGGCACCGGTGGTGGCGGGGGGACACCGGGGGTGGCGGGGGGCACCGGAGGTGGCGGGGGGCACCGGAGGTGGTGGGGGGGCACCGGGGGTGGCGGGGGGCACCGGAGGTGGTGGGGGGACACCGGAGGTGGCGGGGGGCACCGGGGGTGTTGGGGGGACACCGGGGGTTTTGGGGGGACACCGGGGGTGGCAGGGGACACCCAGGTGGCTGCGCAGGGAAGACCGGGGGTTTGGAGAGCCTCCCGGGGCCGCCCTGGGGCTCTGGTTGTCTGACTTCATGAACGACCTTGTTGTTAAAGGCAGTTCGCTTGCGGTTTCCCCTCATTTGCCGCAGCGTCCCCATGGCTGATGGCGACGGCGCTGTCCTGGGACGGCCGTCCCCAGCTTTGGGGCGCCGCCTTGTTCTTCCGCCCGTCAGCCGGGCTCTGGGGACCAAGGGCCCGTCTCCCCAGAGCCTTCCTCAGGCTTATTGCTGCCCGGGGCGTGTGGCTCAGGGGCTTAGGACAGCTGACCTCGCTGAGCGCCGCCGAGCCCCGTGCCCCCTGCGGTCGTGGCCCCGGGCACCCGGGGGACACCTGTATTCTTCGCTGTCCCCGTGGTGAGATTTCAGGTAGAGGTCCCGGCCCCGGGACGCGGGTGTTCTGTAACGTGTGGGGCACCCCCACTCCTCACGCCACAAAGCTTCCCAAACTCCTTGGGGTGTTTCTTGTGGGTAGAAATTCCGCAGCTGGACGTCTGAACCCGGAAACAAACTCTACTTACAAACAAACACTGGCTGCATTTATAGTTTTATTATTATACTTCTTATTTTATTTTTTAATGCTTTTCTAAGGGAGAGAGAGCACAAGCAGGGGAGGGGCAGAGGGAGAGGGAGAGGGAAAGAATCCCAAGCAGGCTCCGCGCCATCAGCACAGAGCCTGTTGTGGGGCTCGAACCCACGAACCTTGAGATCACGACCTGAGCTGAAATCAAGTCAGATGCTCTGAGCAGACACTTCTCCAAAGAGGACACCCAGGTGGCCACAGACACATGGAAAGATGCTCGTCACTCATCATCAGGGAAGCACAAACCAAAGCCACACCGAGATACCACCTCACGCTGGTCCAGGGCCAACATTAACCACTCAGGGACCCACGGGTGCTGGCGAGGGTGCAGAGAAAGGGGAGCCCCCGTGGGAACGCAGACGGGTGCAGCCGCTCTGGAACAGTGTGGAGGCTCCTCAAAAAGTTAAAAACAGAACTCCCCTACGACCCAGCAATAGCGCCACTAGGTACTTACCCAAGGGATACAGGGGTGCTGATGCATCGGGCACATGCACCCCAATGTGCATAGTAGTGTAGACAGGGCCAGAGTGGCACGTCTAGACACGGGTGAGAGACGCAGTGCCGGGCTGGGCACGCGTCTCACCCCCAGAGCTGTGAGAAGTATAACTCACGGGGCGCCTGGGGGCTCAGTTGGTTGAGCGTCCGACTTTGGCTCAGGTCATGATCTCGCGGTTTGTGGGTTCGAGCCCCGCATCGGGCTCTGTGCTAACAGCTCAGAGCCTGGAGCCTGTTTCAGTCTGTGACTCCCTCTCTCTCTGACCCTCCCCTGCTCACGCTGTCTCTCTCTCTCTCTCAGAAATAATAAAAGCATTAAAAAAAAAAGTATAACTTACTTCCCTTTCATCTCTCCCTCATATTATAGTCAGTCAGGGCTTCATGTTGCCTTTTAAAACGTATTTGTGTGACAGTTCAGACCATTCATTTCACCTCGGGATCGTCATCTAGTATAGAAGAAAGGGATGTACGAAAATGACTTTGAATCAATGATTCTAACGGTCAATAAAGTGCGGTTTACTGGGCCTCTTCAAGGAGGGCGCTGGGCACCCACACTCCCTCTGACCCTCGTCCGTCCCTGCTGACAGAGGAGAACGCCGGGCTGCGAGTAGCACGCACGGGGGTGGGGGGGTTGGGGCGGGAGTGAACGGGGACGCCCGGGGCGGGGCCTCCAAACTCGCTGACACGTGATGGAGCCGTGGAAGGTGTATTATCCGCCCGGTGCGCCAGTGCGGAGATCAGACCAAGGACCGTGGGGCTCCCCTGAGCAGGCGACACCCCTCGCTGGCCAGCTGTGTGCTCTGCTCTACCTGCGGGGTAGTTAGATGCCCGCTAAGCAGAGGGGACAGCACACCTTTGTCGCCGAGACTCACCTGGGCCCTGGGGAGGAGGTCCCCGGCCGGATGCTCCTCTCCCAGCGGCTCTCACATCCCCGCAGCCCAAACGCTGCCCGACTCTCTGCTGCTACAGCTTCCCTGGCTGATGCGGAAAGTCTGGGCACCAGCCCCCGCAGCCCCTTCTGCAGACAGACAGCCCCCGGGGTCCCGGGCCAGCTCTGGGGACAATCGCTGCTTTCCACGAGAGTCCGCATATCCTTTTCTCCCTGTCTGATACCACACGTTTATTATGTCAATGCGATCATCACCTTAAAATCATCTGGGAACAACTGACAATAGAAGTCATCAGAAGAAATTCATGAATAATGAATCATCCTGAAATGAACTGTAACAACACTTCGCTGTTTTTCCTCTAATAGTACTTTTCTTGTAAAAATAGGTTAGCTGAGCTTGCGAGGAAAGGATACACACAAAACAACCCCCCTGTCATCAGGGACCCGCCAGAAGGGCCCCGGGAGACCGGCGCGAGCAGGCGTCAGGCAGCGCTCAGCATGGGCCGCGGGCAGCTCTGGCGTTCGGCGCACGCACGCTCAGCACTGCTACGTCTTCTCAGCGCAGGGACCCCCTGATCGTTACCTCGGGGCGTCATGTCCCACCCTGTCCCCGGTACTGTCTGTTCTAAAGTCTGCTTCACCCAACGTCAGGGCTGTGTGCACGATATTGTACGACGTTGACACGGACACTCCTGCTTTCTTCTTTTTTATTTAAAAACTTTTTTAATGTTTGGGGCGCCTCAGTGGCTTAATTGGTTAAGCGTCTGACTTTCGCTTAGGTCATGATCCCGCGGTTCGTGGGTTCGAGCCCCGCGTCGGGCTCTGTGCTGACTGCCAGCTCGGAGCCTGGAGGCTGTTTCAGAGTCTGTGTCTCCCTCTCTCTCTGACCCTCCCCTGCTCACGCTGTCTCTCTCTCTCCTAGAAATAAATTAAAAAAAGAAAAAACATTAAAAAAAACTTTTTTAATGTTTTATTTATTCTTGGGAGAGAAAGAAAGACAAAGCATGAGCGGGGGAAGGGTGTTGGGGGGGAGACACAGAGTCCAAAACAGGCTCCAGGCTCCAAGCTGTCAGCACAGAGCCTGATGCGGAGCTTGAACCCAGGAACTGTGAGATCATGACCTGAGCTAAAGCCAGATGCTTAGCCAACTGAGCCCCCCAGGTGCCCCAATCTCCCACTTTCTTCTGACTGAAGTTTGCTTGGTGTCTCTTCCTCAATCTGTTTACTTTCAACATACTGTTTCGTGATATGGGAAGTGTGTGTGCATATCAGGGCCACACTGCCAATCTCTGCCATTTAATTGGCATATTTAGACCATTTGCGTTTAATGTAGCTGTAAATATGTTAGGACTGCCATATTATTCTTTGTTCTCTGTTTTTCCTTTCTCTTTTTTCCCCCTACTTTCCTTTGGGTTACTCGCACAGTTTTTGAGTTCTGTTATGACTTATCTATAGTGTTTGGTGTTTAAAATTTTTTAAAAATATTTATTTATTTTTGAGAGAAAGAAAGAGAGACAGAGCATGAGCGGGTGAGCGGGGGGTGGGGGGCAGAAAGAGACAGAGACACAGAATCCGAAGCAGCTCCAGGCTCCAAGCTGTCAGCACAGAGCAGGATGTGGGGGTCGAACTCAGGAACCACAAGATCATGACCTGAGCCTAAGTGTGAGGCTTAGCAGACTGAGCCACCCAGGTGCCCCCTACTGTTTAGTGGTCTTGGGAGTGTCTCCTTGTGTGGGATTTTACGTGGTTGCTCTGTTATTACATGGTACGAAAATTCATCCTGGGCCACTGCTGTCCCCATTCTACCTGCTTTAGTGAGGTATAAACACTTTAGCTCTCTTTGGGTCGTTTTGAGGGCCCCATTTATGATATAATCGTCTTAAATATCTCTTCCACACACACTGAGAATCCCAACAAGGCTATCCTTTTTGCTTCAGCTGTCAAACATGGCTTTAACTAATTAATTAATTAATTTTTCATCAAATTGATCTTTATTTATTTATTTATTTTAATATAATTTATTGTGAACGTAGCTAACATACAGTGCAGACAGCATGCTCTTGCTTTGGGGGGTGGATTCCCGAGATCCATCGCTTCCATACAACCCCCTGTGCTCCCAGCAAGTGCCCTCCTCCTCCGTGCCCATCCCCCACTTTCCCCTCCCCCTGCGCCCCCCCATCCACCCTCAGTTTGTTCTCTGTATTTGAGAGTCTCTTGTGGGTTGTCTCCCTCTCTGTGTCAAACATGATTTTAAAATTTCAAGGCCAGAAGGAAGGTCTGTCGTGTTGACACAATCTTGCTTATCATGTTCTTGCTTCTTCCCAATACTCCAAGGTCCCCGGTTTTATCATTTTCTTCTGTTTCGAGAATTCCCATTACCAGCCTATTAGGGTAGGTCTGCCCGTGACAAGCATCCCGAGGCCTCCTTCATCGCAGCATGTCTTGGCCGTCCCTTAATTCCTGAAGAACACTTGTTCTGGGTATAGAATTCTGAGGGGATGATTATTTTTCTTTCAGCATCATTTTTGGTGAGAAATCTGCTCATTGTTTTTCTCCCTGGAGGTGAGTTCTTTCTCTCTGCTTGCTCTCCAGATTTTTCACTTCGTCCTTAATTTTCAGAAGTTTGATGCTGACTCTTGGCATGGACGCACTGGGGGTGCCCTGTTCTGGGCTCCCTTGTCTTGAATCTGGAAGCTTGTGTTTTTGGCAAGTCTGGGAGCAGAGCCTGACCTTGGAGGCTCTGTGCTTCCCCCCATCCCCACCCCCCGGCATCCCCCGTCCTGGCTGCAGCCCTCACTGCCTTCCATTCTGGTGGTGTTGGGCATGGGGCGGAGGGGGGCACACCCTGGGCAGCCCACCAGCCCTCACAGGTGGGCACCCGGGGGGGCCGGGCTCCCGCTGCCGGGGCTGCCCCAGCACAGCCGCCCGTTTTGCCCCAGCCACGCCTGTGTCGTCTACCCACCAGCCTCCAAATAGAGGAACGAGAACCGAGAAGACCCCAGCTGAGCTCTAGGCCCCTGGTGGACTCAGCAAACGCGCAGGGAAGGGGCGGCTCTGCGCGTGGATGAACAGGCAGAAGCAGGTACACCGACCGGCCGAAAAAACTCTCCCCCAGGAGGGAGCAGCCGCACGAACATCAGCCTCGGACTCTCAGCCAGTGACGGCGCGTGGTGTTGTGCAGCTGGGTGCCCCGGGCCCCCGGCTCCACCAGGTACCACGTTGGCCACGTTGTGTCCCTGCCTGGGCCTCTCGAGGGGATGGTGATACAGTCATGTAGCTGAAGGGTCCAGGGCAGTGCTGGGCACCTGGTGGGCACCGTGTGACAGGAGCCATCGTCAACTGGCTCCCGTGTGGCACGGAGCAAGCTCGTTCTACAGATGAGGAAGCTGAGGCTCAGAGAGGTTAAGCCACCTGTCTGAGGTCACACAGGAATAAACATTGGCCAAACGCCAACTATGCGCCAGGCCCCAGGCTGGCTCTGCTGTCACAAAAGTGAACCAGCCATCTCCCCCAGGAGAGAACTTTCCACTCCCCCAGTCCCGCCAACAAGGGGGCCAAGGAGCTAGCATTCAGGGCCCATATGCACCCAGCAACTGGCCAGAGCGTGGTGACCTCTGCGGTCCCTCTGTGGTAGGAATGTGCCGGAATCCGCTCGACTTTCCGTCTGTTTGCAGCCACCTGCTGCTTGGACCTGCTGGCCATCGGGGCGGCCGGTGAGGAGGAAGACACCCGAGTGGGACCCACCCTCGCCTCCTGATGACCAGCAAACTCGGAAGTGAGAAAGCTGCCATCAGGAGAGCCCACCAGAAACCCTGGGGCGCGTGCCCACCCGCTGCTCTGCTCTAACCCTGTCCCGTGGGGAGCTGGGGACTCCGAGACGCCTAGCACCGGCCCAGTTAGCCGGAAGTCCGCCCAGCAGCCCCCGCAGAAGCCCTGAACTGGCCTGAAGTCTGGGGTGCCCGTAGCGTCGGTGCCCGGGGAAGAAAACACCCGTCCACGCCCCCGGCCCTGTAGGCTGTACACACACGCTCTCCAGCGAGTTACCAGAACGGAAATGCGGTGCCGGAAATTGCCTTCAGCTCTGCGGGGAGACCGGGCACAAAGGCGGCCGTGACCAAGTCTGCACAACTTCAGAGAGAGGAGAGGAGGCCACATGGGTGCAGAAGGAGCAGCCGGCACTGGTGGGCTCTCCTGGGGTCCTGCGAGAGCCGGGGTCTTCGAATCCGAAGACAAGATTTCGGGCAGGCGTGAGGGTCCCCGGCTGCCGGGTCGGAGCGGCAGCCCCGATGCCATGTGAGGCCGCAGCCCGGGGGGCGGTCAGCGCGCTGGAGGGGGCCGCTCTCCCGAGGGAGGGGGCCCTCGTGCGGCCTCTCAGGGACCCACCCAGTGTCTCCTGGGATGGTCACCGGGGATGGCGATGTGGCCCTGAGGTCACATGCTGCAGCCTCCTGGACGGTGGGTGGGGCGCTGACCTTGCTGCACCAGCTCGTGCCCGGACTGAAGGCACACGTCGCCCCCCAGCTCCTGACCCCCAGGAGGCTGGTGTTGGGAGGGGGTCAGGGTTAGGTGAGGGCACGAGGGGGGGCTCCTGTGGTGGGACTCGCATCCTCCTGGGCGGGGGGGGGGCTGTCTCTCCCCAGGTGCACACGCGGAGGAGAGGCCGGCCTGCGGCAGACCCCGGCCGTGCCGCTCCCTGGTCTTGGACTTCAGGTCCCCAGACCTGTGAGAAGCAGACGCCCCGGGCTGCGGCCTGGGCAGGCTGAGGCACGGCCCCAGCTGAGCGCCTACTGTATGCACGGGCTCGCCCTGGGTGCTCTGACTCAGCCAGGTCACTCTGCCGCCTTCCAGGCCGGTGGGGACTGCATTTGTCCCTCTTTACTGATGACGAAGTAGAGGCTGAGGGAGGCCTGCCAGCGAGACTCAGGCTCACACAGGCAGCACGGGCAGGGCTGGGGTCCCAGGTCACAAAGTGCGTGACTCTGGGGCCTCGAGCTGCAGGGGGGAGGGGGCAGCAAGGAAGGCACACGTTCTGCTGCTGCGGTAAGAAAGCCCAGGGGGCAGCGGCTGTTCCCTGGGAAGTGACGGGAACAGTGTTTGCTGTAAAGTGGGGACAGATAATGACAGGAAGGCGGATGTTGTCGCTGGGCCTTGCTGGCCATTTGCACTGGTGAGGCAAAGGAGACTGTGGAGGGAGAGCAGTCCCAGCGGGGGAGCCCTGGGGTGGAGGAAAGATCGGGAGAGCCTGGGGCTGCCCCACACGCAGGGTGGCCCGCGTGGAACTGCTGCTGCTCCCGTGGAAGCACGGGGAACTGTCACCGTGCGGCTGAGCTCCCGGAAATGCCAGGGCAGCCTCCCCTCCTCGGCCTCGACCTCGTCTCCTGGGACCCTCCTGCCCCCCACTTCTCCCCACCTCCACGGTGGCTGGTCGACCCCATCACTGTCTCTGCACGCGTACTCTGACGTGCATGTAACCCTCCCTGCACGAGCACCAGTGGGGGGGGGGGCAGGGCTCTACCAAATTTAGATGTGACCTTCGACCTCTGTGTCAATCCTTCCACTGGCTTCCTGCTATTCCTGAACAAATCCCAAACACCCCCAGCCCCATATGGAGGCCCCCGCCAGCCTCCTCAGCCTCTCCCCTACTCTCTGGGCCCGGCCGCCCCAATTTCCCCCCTTCAATGAACCACAGGACCTTTGCACATGCTCTTTCCTCCGACTCCAGTGTGCTTCTCTCTTCCCACCCAGTCCCATCCTCCAGGTGAGTGACGCCCCTGAATTTTGGCCACAGCCTCCCAGTGTCCCTCTTCCCCACTCCACTCCCGTCCCCTCTCTCCTCCTGTCCGCAACTCGCTTGACCACTGAAGATCGGACCCTCCCCGCGCTCTCCCGCGTGGAACACAAGGCCCGTCTCCGTCAGCTTGTTTCCTGAGACGGCCCCACACGGACACCGTCGGCAAAGCCCCCTGAGCCCCCCTCTGCCCTGCTGCTGCCGGGGCGAGAGACGCGGTGCCAGGCTGGGCCTCAGCCGTCAGCCAGCGGGGCCCTGCCACCCCTGAGAGGTGCCCCCTGCCTCCCTGGCGAGACCCCGCTGTCCCCCGGGGCACCCGCTGAAGCCTCGAGAGGCCCCTGCGGAGCTCGGTCGGACCTCAGGCCCCCGCACTGTGTTCCAGCCCCGAGGTTTGGGCGCTGGGCCCTCAGCTCCCTCCCCTGCTCCCGGGCCAACAAGCCCCACCGCAGCCCCGGCTTTGCCTCAGCTACTCGCACCCGCGTCCAGGCCGGGCGGTGGGCTGCGTGTGCAAGCTCCTGCTTCCGCAGGGTAACGGATCGCCCGGGGCCAGGCGCTCGCTGCCCTCCCCCCCGCGCGCCCCCCGTGGGTCTGCTCACCCTCAGAGCCCAGGCGCAGAATTTTATTTGTTCCTTGAGCGGGGCGTTCATTCGCTGATTCGCCCCCTGATTCATTCATACATTGATCGGTCAGCTCTCTCATTCATCCACTGAGTCACTGATCAATTCACTGGCTGCGTCCTTCACCCATGAATAAATTCATTGATTTATCAGTTATTTCACTGATTTGTTCATCCACCCTCCCCTTGATCCATTCATCCATTTATTAGTCAATTAATTGATTCATTGGTTCATCGATTCACGTATTGCCCCCTCACCAGTCAGTCGCCAACACTCCCTCAGCCCTCCATGCGCCGGGGACACAGAGGCGGCTCCCCGGGGCCTCTGTCCCCCACAAGTGCACCTCCTGTGAGGGACCCACGGCAGACGGCCGCCTTCTTCCACACACGGACGACACGGCACGTGCGGGGCGCCCGGGGGGATGTGCATGCCCCCTGTACGAAGTAGCTCAACTTTCAACATTTTAAAAGTCTGTTTCTAAGCTATTAGCAGAGATAAAGAAGTCATGAAAATCATTATCAATCTGATCTGTAATTTTAGGAGTAGCACAGGGTTGAGAGCTGGGAACCAGCTGTAAGGATTCGTAATACAAGGGGCGCCTGGGGGCTCCGTCGGGTAAGCGTCCGGCTTCGGCTCAGGTCTCGCAGTTCGTGGGTTCGAGCCCCACGTCGGGCTCTGTGCTGACAGCTCAGAGCCTGGAGCTGCTTCTGATTCTGTGCCTCCCTCTCTCCCTGCCCCACCCTGCTCGTGCTCTCTCTCTCTCTCTCTCTCAAAAATAAACATTAAGGGAAAAATTTTTTTTAAAAAGGATTGATGATACAAGAATAACTTAACCATCCTGCTCTGTGACCCTCTCCACTCCACACCCCACAGACAGACAGACAGACACACACACACACACACACAGTATTAAGCTATTTACCAGTGAGCTTCTGGGAACAGGATATTTACATACTCAGTTTCTAGGTGGACAAGGAGGTGCCTGAGCGGCTCAGTCGACCCTTGATTTCGGCTCAGGTCCTGATTTCACAGTTAGTGAGATCAAGCCAACATAGGTCTCCGTACTGACAGCTTGGGGCCTGTTTGAGATTCTCTCTCTCTCTCGGCACCCCTCCCCTCTCAAAAATAAATAAATACATTGAAAATAAAAAACGGAAAAAAGAGTAAAGGTCATTGTTTCACAACTAGATGCAAAGAAAGAGGATCCCTAAAAACCAATTTATCCCAGTGCTTTCTGCTCTCTTGTGAGGCAGGAAATAGAACTGAGTGTCCAGAATGACTCCAGATTCCCGCTTAGGAAATATCGGTGCGGGGCCACAAAACCCCTCGCAAGGGAGGGGTGCGGGTCTTGTTGTATAGTATGGGCGTTAAATCACAGCCAAGAGATTATACATTAAAATGGCGTATTTAGGTCCGGTTTCTGGTACTGCAAACAAGGATCTTAAAAGTCGTTATGCTGTTGAGGGGCACCTGGGTGGCTTAGTCGGTTAAGCGTCCGACTTTCGCTCAGGTCATGATCTCGCGGTTCGTGGGTTCGGGCCCCGCGTCGGGCTCTGTGCTGACTGCCAGCTCAGAGCCTGGAGCCTGTTTCAGAGTCTGTGTCTCCCTCTCTCTCTGACCCTCCCCTGCTCACGCTGTCTCTCTCTCCCTCTCTCCTAGAAATAAATAAATATTTAAAAAAAAAGTCGTTATGCTGTTGTAACATTCGCTAATTACACTCGTTCCTATTTGTAACGGAAAGAGAACCGTTTTCTAAAAAATGCAGATCAGCGTGCCTCAACTAACTTAACTATGGAAAGATAATCCAGAATCTAAACCAGTAAAGTGGAGCATAGGTCAGACCGCCGACCTTGTCCTCCAGAGAGGCCCCCCTCGGGCCCCGCCTTTCTCTGTCCACTGAACCCCAGGTCCCACGGTGCAGGTACCAGACACACCCCGCATGTCCCGGCCCGTGACCCCCCCGGGGCCCTTCCCCCTCCCCTCTCTGAGGCTCAGTTTCCTCATCTGTGAAATGGGGGTGCAGACAAACCCCCAAATTCACAAAAGGATGAAGACAAAGGACATCAAGCGACACCACGAGGACCCTGGACACCTGTGAAAATGACAGTGGCAGCGCTCATTTGCATAAGGAGCTCACGGGCGGTTAAACCATCTCTGGGACCTGCTGGTTCGGAGCCCAGAGAAGCGGCTCGCGGGCCGGCCGCCGGCTGCCTGCGCGTCCGGGTTGCTGGAGGCAGGACAGGAGCGGCCGTAAGGTCATCCTGAGAGCATTTTAGAGAAAGGAATGAAATGTGACTGTGTGCACTTTCTGCTAACTGACTGCTTTCAGTTCCCTTTCCGGGCAGCCTCTGGACTCGGGGTCCCCATTCCCTCTAGCGCCCGGGGGGCTCCTCACTGGCGGGAGGGGGCTGGGAATGGGTGCCCAGCCTCTGGCTCCCCTCAGATATGTGCATCCATGGATGACCAGAGAAAGGCGGAGAATGTTCTAGATGAAAGGAAGCTGGGGAGAAACGACAGATAGACAGAAGGTGTGAGTCTCAGTTAAACCCCGGATTTAAGAACAGGTAGAAGATGGGTGCATAGTTTAGGGAAGCCACAATTCAGACGGGCATTAGATGGCCGCTGTCGTGGCCCAGGCTATCGCGAAGAGCCACGGACGGGCCCACCGCGGAGTGAAGCTGCTGGTGGCATCGGAGGCCAGGGTCCCATGGCAGGTGCTGACGTGACCCGGCTCCTGGCTGAGACGGCCCGCTGTGCGCCGCGTGCGAGAGACAGGGCTCTGCGGTGCCTTTTCCTCTTCTTAAAGGACATTCATCCCGGGGGGGGGGGGGGGCATGGCCTCATCTAACTAACGGCCTCCTGAGGCCCCCACCTCCCCACTCCATCACCTTGGGGGCGAGGGCTCCAGACTCGCATCTGGGGACACGAGCATACAGTCCACACAAGCACAGCGTCCACATCAGGTTTTCAGGGGCCGGAGACGAACTTTGTCCGGGTGCTGGGCCGTGGGTGGGAGCGCGGCCTGGGCGTCGTAAGCACACGGGGTGTTCAGTATGCGGAGGGTGTTTATTATACTGTCGTCTCGGTCTGTAGATTTGTAGGCTTTTGGGGAAAAAAGTTGGATAAAAAGAAATCGGGCTTCACATGAGCTGTGGATTTTGGTCGATTCTCTCACCTGCCCCGGGGCCTCGCGTGGCGGAGCCTGAGGGTGACTTTCTCCTTTGCAGGGCACGCGGGGCAGCCCAGGGCACAGAGCTGGGCGCTGGCGGGCGGGGTGCAGGGCGCTGCAGGGACACGGGCGGGGGTCGGCCTGGCGCAGCGACTCCGGGAACCTCACGTCAGCCCTTCAGGCCACCCCACGGCCGAATGAACGTGCATCTATGGCTCTGAGGTCTGGGGCCGGCTGGCTGTGCCACGTGTTGGCACCCCAGCTGGCTGACGGGGTCCCTCCCTCTGCTGTCCAGGGCGCGCCCCCTGCACTGCCACAGCCCCCTGCCTGCCGAGCACCCGCCTTGGGCCGTGCTGGTGCCGCTCACACTTCTCTCTGGACCCCTCCACTGGCTGCCTCGGAGGCACGCAGCTCACCACCCCCTGTGACCCAGCGAGCCGAGGGGGGGGGTTGGGGGCTCGTCCCCGTGGCAGCCTGCCTTCTCCGCAGCTCGGTGGGGGCGTGATGACAGCCCTCCTGGCGCCCCGGGTACAGAGCCTCAGGCTCTTCCCTCTTCTTAGGCCCCGGGGACACCATCGCCTGGGCGGTTACCAAGGACGGAAGGAACTCAGGGTGAGCGTCCTGATGAAGGTCCCTGGACCTCAGCGACCACGGATCTGACCACGACCCCAGCTTGAACGACCCGCGACTGACGCCCCTTCTGCTGCCGCGTTCACGAGCTTAGACGCGCACGGCATCTCCGTGGATTGCAAGCTCCAACGGCAACAAAAGGCTCCTCCGCAGGTGGAGTTACTGCGATTTTTATTCTTTTCCTCTTCTTTCTACGTGTTACCAACGGGCCCTACAGGAAGCACGCTGCCTCCTAAATCAAACGAGAAGATGGTCTTGCGGAGAGCGGGAAGCAGGGTTCCGTGGAGGGGCTCACGCTGGGGGTGCTGGGACGCGGCGGTGGGGGCAGGGCGACCTTGAGTCAGCCTTCTCCGGCATGCCACCCCTCGGTTTGGGAGATGAGAAGCTTTGGAAAAGGTCCCACAAGCTGGGGCTTCAGTCCTGGCTCTCTGCCAGCCGAGAGGGGTGACCCTGGGCGGATCCCTGCACATCCCCAGCCTCCGTTGCTTGGCTGCCCCCTGCAGGCTGCCCGGGGCTGTGATGACCCCCAGAGGTGCCCACCGGGGGCCTCACCCCAGCAGCAGCTCCATCCAGCCCCTGCGATCTTTGTGGCCAGGCTCGCCTGGCAGGGGTGTGACTGTCCCTCCCTCTGGGGGTGTCTGGTGGGACAGCGAAGATGGACTCCAGCCCCTCCGTCAGCCTCGCTCCGGCTGAGCCGAGAGACGGGCGCTTCCCGGCGTCAGGCCACCAGGTCAGGCCCGAGTTAATGAAGTAAATAAAATAAAAACCAAGCTAGAACTGTGCGCGCAGTCAGCAATCAGGGACGCCCGGTCATCTGGGGCTGCGCAGCTGCTGTGGCTGCTCCCAGGCTCGAGAGCCCTCGCGTGGGTACCTGCAGCTTCGCATTTTAATCACACGTAATTACAGGGGGGAGGCGGCTGCACCCCCGGAGCCGGTGGGAGGAGAAAGTGAGTTCCCGGCGTTTATTCTCATCTTCCCACTGACTACACGGTTAGCTGCTTTTGCTGCCAGAGACAAGGGGCCCCTCGGCGAGTACCTGGCCAGGCTCCTGTTGCAGACGGGGACGGTGAGGCCGGGGAGCCGACGGCCTCTGCCCTGGACGAGGCAGGAGAGGGTGCAGAGTCGGCCTGAGCTCGTTTCACTTCAAACCCGGTGTGGCCTTGGCCTAACCTCTCGAAGCCCAGATGGCGAACTGTCACGACGGCCCCCAGGCTGGGGGTGAGGTCAGAGTCTGTAGACATCGCCAGCACCCCGTGCTGTGCCCTGTGGGAGCCCGTGGCTTCCCCCGGCCCTTTCCCAGGCCAGGGACCCCCAGGTCCTGACCCTCCCGTAGGACAGGCCCTCCCCGCGTCCTGAGCGGCCTCTGGAAGGGGTGTTTTCCAAGCAGGCATCTGCGGCTCCCGGGGACGGGAGTGGAGTGGAGCCCAGCTGGGGCTGCTCAGCAAGGAACACGCCGCCAAAGCCCGCGGCCACACGGTGCGGGGGCGGAGGCGGCAAACCACCCCCAGGTGTGCCCGTCCCCCACAGCAGGTGCTGGGGTCAGGGTCTCGGCCGGCAGTCTCCCTCGGGGCCCTTTGTAAGGCCGCAGTCCGGTGTCCAATGGGAATGTGTCAGCCGCAGGCTTGCGACGGCTCAGTCGCAGGCTGGTGGCCGGGACGTCCACCGGAGAGGCCGCAGGTGGTCGCAGGGAACGTGCCGGAAAGGACCACTTTGAGCGTGTTCTCAGAGACCCACGACAGGAGCTTCTAGGCTTCGTGGGGCCCAGCCTGAGAGCCACACAGTTCACCTCTGTGGCGGGGGAACCACTGGACAAGTTCAGGAGGAAGGGAATCAGCCCCCCCCCACCCCTGCCCACGGAAGGAGAGCTGTTGCTGTGTTCCTGGGCAGAGGGTCCCACTAGGGGCCAGCGAAGTGGCCGTGCAGGGAGCGGGGGGGCGGGGGGGGGCTGGGACCACAGGTCAGGAGGGACCCCTGCGTTTGGAAGACTAAGCCGACAGGATCTGCTGACGCGAGGCCCTGAGGTCTGGGGCCCCAGCATCCAGCCCGGCCCCCCCGGAGTGAACGACAGAGGGTCTGCCCGTCCCAGCACACAGAGGGGCCTCGGGAAGGCCGTCTGCTCGTGAGGCACGCAGCAGGCTCGGGGCTGGCGCTCGGGGGGCTCCGCTGGCCGTGTGCGTGCCTGCTGCTCCCCCTGCCAGCCCGGGCGGCCGCCCGTCACTCAGCCGCCCCAGGTCCCCGTGTGACAACGGGAGGGACATGAAATCGCCGTGAAGGGAAGGGCCTTGCACGCCCACTCCCAGCCTGCACGTGGGGGCTGGTTCAGCACCCGAGGGCCCGAGCTCCTCTGCTCTGAGCGCCAGGCTCTGCCTCCGTGACTGGGCTGGGGCCTCCCCGGAGCTCAGAGCCTTCGTCTTCCTGTTGTGCAAGTTCACCCGCAAGTGAGCTCCCCTCCCCCGGGCCAGTGACCGCCCGTGTCCCTGCTCCCAGCGAGCCACCCTGGAGCCGGGCAGGAGGGGCTTGGGGGCTCGGTGACGGCCTGTGGCTGGGTCCACGCTTTCCTGCCTCTGTCTCCTCTCCCTCCCTCCCTGCAACCTGAGCAGGTCACCAGGAGGCCCCTGGTTCCCTCCACGCCCATCCCTGCCCAGCTCAGCCTGCTGGGGGGGTGCAGGCGGGGGGGGGGGGAGGGCGAGCAGGTGCAAGGGCCTCTCTGCCATCCCTTATGGGGTCCTGGCCTCTCTCCAACCCTGGCCGGCTCCAGGCCACCCCGCAGCCCATGCTCATCCCCAGAAAAGGCTGTGGGGAGAGCAGCAACCTGGAAGGCTTCTGGGAAGAGGCACCGTTTGGCTGCAGGTGAAGGGGCTGGAATAGCAAGGAGCAGACGCCAGGTCACAGAGAGCGGGACTGGCGTGCGGAAGCAGAGAACGGGGAGAGCTGGGCCTGGGTGGGGTGTAGGTCCCACAGCACCCAGGCAGGGGCTCCCACCCGCCTCCTGGTCCCTGGGCCTGGGCCGTCCTGTGCACGTGGGGTCCCTGGCCTGGATCGTCCTGTGCACACGGGGTCTCTGGGCCTGGGGGACTATCCTGTGCACGCGGGGTCCCTGGGCCTGGATCGTCCTGTGCACTCAGGGTCCCTGGGCCCGGGGTCTGTCCTGTGCACGCGGGGTCCCTGGGCCTGGACTGTCCTGTGCACGCGGGGTCCCTGGGCCCGGGGTCTGTCCTGTGCACGCGGGGTCCCTGGGCCCAGGGTCTGTCCTGTGCACGCAGGGTCTCTGGGCTCGGGCCGTCCTGTGCACGCCAACCTTGCACATACCCCCACCGTGCAGCTTCTTTGTTACTTGTGACACCGAGGTTGTGCTGATCTAACAAATTAATCCCCCAAATTACCAAATCGATACCTAATTACAGGCACACGCAGCACCAGCAGCCCCCGAGCAAGGGTCCATTAGTACCGTTTCCACGGCGAGGAGCTTGGTTCAGGAGGTGAATGCCACACGGCTGTGGGCCCAGGGGGCTCAGCTGTGTTGCACACCGTGGAGGGGTGGGGGGCGCGGGCTGGCCATGCAGAGCCCACAGCCCCACAGCCCTGCTCCAAGTCCCTGGGAGGCCCCCCAGTCAGTCTTGCCTGCAGGCAGGGACCCTTCACCCCCACCCCCATTTTAGGAAAATTGTGACCCAACTTGGCAGGGTGACTTGGACAGATGTCACTCCGATGTCACCGCCCGGCCAGTGGCCTCTCTGGGGTCCAAACCCACTCGGTGGCCACCTGCCTTATGGCTGGAGGGCTCTCGAAGGGAGAGCCCAGCCGAGGCTTTCCTGGGGGTCGTTGCCTCTGGAGACTTGCAGGGCCCCTCCCGGCCCCACAATGTGCCCCCCAAGGGGAAGGGGCCCAGCAGATGGACCAGGGAAGGGCTGGTCCCCCCGCAGGAGTCACGGGGCAGAGTCAGGGCAGCCCATTCAGCCTCCCCCGCTGCTGGCATCCACGGCAGGGACGGGGCAGGCCTGGGGCCCCCTCTGCCAGGGCTGAAGGCCGCGGTGGGGGAGCACCAGCTGGCTTTGGGAGGGAGGCCTCACCACGAGCTCTGGCCTGAGGGTGCTGCTCAGGGGAGCCCCCCGCCCCCAGCATAGCAGACAGCAAAGGTCCCAGACTTACCGCCCCGGCCCCAGGAGCCCCTGTCCTACGTGAGCAGTGACGGTGGCCCGGCCACAGGGCTCCGGGTGCTTCCCACGCGGCCCTGGGGCAGGAGAGATCACCGCGTCCGTCTGCTGTGAGCCCAGGAGGCAGAGGCACGAGTGACTGGGGCAGCACGCAGTGAGCCAGGGTCTGGGCCCGGGCGGGGGGCTGCCCGCAGGAAGTGAGGCTGGCCGCACGCGGCCTTCCGGGCTCTCCGGTTCTGCTGACGCCGTCTGGTTTTGCTAGAACACGATTCTGTGGGGTGGTCCTCCCCTTCGGAGCCCCATCCCAGTTGGGGGCCGGCGGCTGGGCTGGGCCAGGCATCTGGCTTCGCCCAGGACCCCTGGACATGCGTCACCTGTGGCTCACCCCTGCATTTGTGCGCCCAGAAGGAAGAGTGTACAGAACACCTCTAACGTGCCAGTGCTGCTCTGGACGCGGGAGGATCTGCGAACGAGGCAGCGGAGCCTGGCCTGTGGGGGGCTCCTGGAGGCGGGGCGGGGGGTGCGGGGGCTCCCGGGGACAGAGGGTGGGCCAGTCAGGGGCCAGGGGGCCAGGGCTGATGGCCAACTGCTGACGGGACCAGGCCTCACGGGGCCTCCAGGCTGCAGTGAGGACTTTGACTTTTGCTCAGGGGGACGGGGCCTTGAGCCGGGAAAGGCCACAGGGGGCCTGATTCCCAAGGAGTGTCTCTGCCAAGAGCGGGCAGGGGGCACCTGTGGGGCCCAGGTGAGAGCTGACGGCGGCTCCGGCCGGTGGGCACCCCGGGGCAGAGGAGAGGGGCTCAGATCTGGCCGCACTGTGCAGAGGGGACACACCTCACCGGCGCTCCGTCCACCTTGGGGACACAGTCCAGAGCCCGGCAGGCACCGCCACCCCCGTCCCCTGCTACGGGATCGCTGGGCCAGGGCCTGAGGTCCCCGCCCCCCACTTCTTCTTGCCCCTCTCATTGTGGGTAGGGGGCCGCCAGTGGCTGGGGGTCTGGGGCAAGCAGCTGGCAGAGCCCCAGGGTCCAGGACAGGGGGGTGCAGGCGGCTTCAGGACTGAGATGCAGCAGGCCAGTGACCAGCCCAGACGCCCGTCCAGCCCCATGGCCCCAGCGAGACCTTCGTCACGTCCTCGGGGTAAAGCCCTGCCCCAGCGGAGCACTGGGGGCCCCAGGGCCATCATCCCCTGCGCAAGCCCCTCCACCTCCCCCTCTTCACGGTGACTCTGCTCCTCCCCTTTCAGGAAGCCCCCTGCCTGGCCCCCAGCCCAGCAGAGCCTCCTCTGTGCACCCCCGGCCTCAGTGCAGGTCACATTCGGCCCTCGAATCTGTCCCCACCAGCTGAGAGCCCCGTGGAAATGGGCAACGGTGTGACCCTGTCCCACACCCCTAGGGCTGGGCCGGACACACGAAGATGCTCCCAGCCCGCCCTGCGGGGTGCAGCCTGGGCCGCGGGCGCAGGGGCCGTGTTCAGCCCCCACGTCCTCCTGAGGGGGTGCGGCACGGGCTCAGGACACGCAGCCCCCCCGTGACAAGGCTGAGTGGGGGCCCGCTGACCCCAGCCCTGCCCGTCCCAGAGCCGGCCCGCCGGTCTGCATGGCCCAGCTGCGCCCTTTCAGGCAAAGCAGAGAAAACGGATCCCGCGTCCACCCCCACTGCAGGCCCGGGGGTTACACGCAAAACCTGACCTGGTCAAGGACACGGGTGCCCCCCCAGCCACGGGGATGAGGGCCCGGCCTGGGGACCCTGCAGGGCGTAGGCTGGGGACCCTCACCGCCTCCTCTACTGTTGCCAGCCCATTTCACAGAGGAGGAAACTGAGGCGAGGCCGGGACTGCGGTCTGGCCGCCCGCTCCCTCCTCCCGCGTCCCCGACACCTCCTGGCCCAGTTGTGCGTCTGCCCGATCTGGGGTTTGATCCGCTCGCCATTGTTCGGGAGAGGAAAACACCTTAGTATTTCATTTCCTCTCCATTGTGGGAGGGCGCCCGCCCTGGGCCGGCCTGCAGGGACGGCCCCCCCGTCCCCTCACTGCTGTTCTGGGATTAAACTACCACCGTCTGGGCTGGAAATACACCCGTGAGAACATTTCCTCGGAGGGGCCCTGGCCGCCGCTCCGTGGGCCCAGGGGGGGGGGAGCAGGGGCGGGCCAGCCCCCTCCCCGGCCTGACCCACCGCACCCTGTGCCCCGCGGAGGGGACCTGGGGAGCACAGGGTGCGACCTCGTTAGCGCCCAGGTCCCCGGAGCCCCCACCCTCTTCCGTTGGGTGTCCCCTGTCCTCGGCCAGCCTTTGGGAAGGGTGGGTGACCCCGGCCACAGGGGTGGGTGCTGCCCGGTGAAAACATCGTGGTGGCCACTGTTCTGGGCCCCGAGATGGGAGTGCCGGGCCCTGGGGCTTCAGGAATGTTCTCCTGCCCCCAGAGAGGCTGGAGAGAAGGTCTTCCCTTTCACCGAACTTGGCCGCCTGCGCTGCAGCCGGAAAGGACGCGGGTCTGCGCTGTCTGCGCGTCCTCAGCGCCTCCGGCCCGATGAGCCGGTTCCCGCGTCAGTGCTCCCTGCGCACCTTCTCCCTGCGCACCCCGGGCCTCCTACTGTCCGCACAGCCCCCTCGTGGTGCCCGCCGCCCCCCCACGCGCGTGCGGGCCTCCCCGGAAGCTGCAGGGCTTGTCCCGCGCCCGAAGGCCGCCTCGCCTGGAGGCCGCTGAGCTGACAGGAGGCTGCGCAAGGCGGCCAGGTGGACACAGTTGGTGGGTGACCCCGGGGAGGAAGGGCCGGGCCACCTGCAGCCGAGTTCAGAGTCCCTGCCTCGCGGAGTGGGGGCTGGGCGGGCGCCCCAGGCCGGGGCTCCCCGGGAAAAATGGCGGCAAGCGCGGAGCTGAGCCCCGTGTCCCCAGGCAGCTGATAATTATGTCCCAGGGCCCCGAGGGGCACTAGTCAGCCGTCTCCCCGAGCTGACAGCCGGAGGGCCCCTGCGCTGGCCGTGGGTTGGGGGCGGTCGCAGCTCGAGCACACAGCCCTGGCGGCCGGCGCAGGCTCATCGAACGTTAGTGAGCGAGTGAGCGAGTGAGCGAGTGAGCAAGGGCCCGGCTCGCATCGCTGCCCGACGTGAGGTGCCCCGGCGAGCAGAGCAGCTCGCGGATGGGAGTGGGCCGCCGGGGAGGCCTCGGGGGCCTCGGGGGGGATGGGCCACCCTGGGCGCGCCCCACTCAGGATGCGCGCCGCCCGGTGGGCAGCTACTGTCTACACACGCTGGGCGCTTCAGAGAGAGTGCCCAAAGCTCCTGTAGTACATTCTGGAACATTCTGCATGAAAAAACATCAAGCCTTCCACCATGCCCCCTTCCTCAGAAAAAGGACGGCCCTTCTGTTGCTGCAGAGCCAGGAAAGGGGACAGAGGCGTGTGGCCCGTAACTTCTGATCCCCGGCTCCTGTCAGATCAAACGAAGCAAGGCCTTCGTACCACGTGAACATTTGCATGTTTCACTTGCAGGTCAGCGGGCGCTCAGGAGGGGAGGTGCCCGACCCGGCCCAGGCGGAGCCCCTGCGGAACGCAGGTGACGCGCACGGCCGCCCAGCCGGCAGGGACCAGCAGCAACTGCACTAGAAACTTCCACCCCCAGGCCGAGCTGGCCCTCACATGTCCCCCAGCACCCCGGGCACCCCCTGCGTTCCTTCATCCCCGCCCCGGCCCACCCGAGCAAGCACCCGCCCGCCCACAGAAAATACGCACAGGCTGCTAATAACTCCCTTTTATCAGCCGCAGAGATCGCCCTTACCGTCCAGGCCTGCATTTTACCAAGGATGTGGCTGAACCCCGCTGACTGGCTTCCCGGTGGGCCCGTCCGGGCACGTGCGGGTCGCTGAGGTTCTCCTGTGTGCCCGGCTCGCCGCGCGCCCAGGCCCCGGGCCCTGCCCCTCCCTGTCCCAGAGGTCATGTCTCAGGGCAGAGGTGGAACAGCCCCCAAGAGCCAGGGACCTAGACCCCCTCTTGGGCACAATCTGGCCAGAGGGTCCCCGTACTTCCCCCGGGGTGCTACGCCTCCGACAGGGAGTCCAGACCCCCTCCCACCCCACCCCCCGCCCCCCAGTGGCTCCCCACGGTGAGCACAGGCCGGGTCCTGCCAGCACCGCGTTCCTGTGTGGCCCCCCCGCTGCTGGTCTGAGACCCAGCGCAGCTGCTTCCTTGGGAGCGGGGAGGGGGAGGGGACAGAGGGTGGAGGCCCTCAGGGCCAGTGACAAAGTCTTCGCCTGGAAATGGGGATCAGCCCACGAGGCTGTGGGGGGGAAGGGGGCCCACATGAGCTGGGGCCTCGGGGGCCTCTGGGGAGGGGCCTGCCTTCCAGGCAGGTGTGAGGCCTCCAGGCCGCAGGGGGATCCTCGACACCCACCCCACAGGGAGGCCGTGAGCTCAGCCAGGCGACGGGTCCTGTGATCCCCTGGGGATGGCGTGGTGACGGGCCCGCAGGGCTGGGTCAGCCCTCCAGGAGCGAAGGGGGAGGTGAGGAAGGGCCCAGCGCAGGGGACGCAGGCCAGGGCTCCCTGGGGAACCCATAAACCACGCAGAGACACTGGCGTGACGCCCACACTCTGGGAACACGGAAGCAGAGTGGCCCGGACACCAGCACGGATTTGCAAACCTGCTGCGCGACCCCCGTGTGCCGGAAGGCCATGAAACATTAAAGCAATCGATGCAAAGAAAAAATCACGTTTCGTCAGCAGCTCCTTGGCCCACTTTAATGATATTAACTTTTTAATTAAAATTGACCGCTCAAGACTTTCCAGGGGAACCAAGTTTCGCTTCCGAAAATAGAGCCGTGCACACGGGGTCCTGAGCAAACAAGCTCTCCGGAGAAGCAGGCATGGGTGGCAACAGGAAGTGGGGTCCGGGCAGCGAGGGTGGGCGCCGTGGGGCCGGAGGCAGGCGAACCCCGGGGACGGTGGGGCTCCCCTCGCCCTCCTGACACCCACACTCTGCTCTGCCACCCGTGGGGTCGTCTCTGCCCCCTCCTGGCCCCACCGGCAGGGGAGAGCCGTCACCTGGGCTCACAGGTGGGGGCGAGGGGTGTGGCCCTCCCTTCCCCGTGTCTTTCTGAGTCTGTGCTCAGCACGGATCTCACCGGGACACGCCTCCTCTCTAGAGCCATCCACTGCTCCCCATTTTTCAGGATGACCCCCCAGCTCCGTGGCGTGGCTCTGCCCCTCTGGGTCATGTGACCCTGACACTATTCGGCTGCTCTGTGCCTCAGTTTCCTCCTCAGTAAATGGGGACCAATGGGAAGTTGGTCCCGGCCGGGGACAAGGGGCAGAGGGCACCCTCGGGGTGGGTGGGAGCAGGCGGCTAGGTCAGAGCTCAGCGGGAAAGCACCCCCACGCCACCCCCGGCCCCGGGGGCAGCACCCCGCCCCTGTCCTCCCACACAGCCACTCGGCCAGCCAGCGCCTGCTCCCTGCCGCTCCTGCCCGGGCTGCGAGGGGGAGACGGGGAATCCCAGCTTTTCCTGGCCTGGGGGCCCTCAGTCCCAGAGCAGGGACGCCCTCATCACTGCACAAAGGGTGGGCAGTGAGGGATGTCAAGTCCCTTTTACTGATGAGGAAACAGAGGCACAGACGGCCCAGGGGCAAGTCACCCGAGCTTGGAGCCCTGCCCGGTGGGCTTCCCGGCGTCGGCAGCCCCTCCTCTGTGGGGAGGTGGGTGCACGCAGGGCTGTGTTCACGGAGGGCTCCCCGGCAGATGGCGGTGAAATGTTCAGAGGAAGAGATACCTTTCCTAATTGTCACAATGGCCCCGAAGGCTGTGGCTCCAGGGAGAACGTGGCCCAACCTAGGACTATCAGGGAGAGCTTCCTGGAGGAGGCAGCACAAACCCTGAATCTTATACTTGGGTTAAGATCCAATAGTACTTTGTTGATTTTCTTGCTCAAATCATTGCAGTGTTGCTGACTAGGCACTCTCTCCGTTGGCTCCCGTGTGGCTTTGACACACGTCCATCCACGTGGTTGGGTCTTTCAGTTTCACTTCGTTTTGTTCAACCACGTGCTTACTTTCTGGTGTTAAAGACACTCGGGGCCTGGAGTCGTCCAGAGAACGGCGTTTTAGAAACCAAGATCTGGGCCTGTGGGAATTACTCTGTAACACGACCCAGTGCACTTCGCAAGGCACTGGCACTGTGATGGGGCCACGGCCCCTCTGACCTTCAAGGAGACCCTTGGAATCTGCACGGGATGGAGAGCAGGGTGGAGGGCACGAGCCTCAAAACAAGATCACGGTGACGAAAGGTGCCTGCAGCCGCCGCCACGGCGTGAAGCCGGAACGCGCCACGTGTGGCCGTATCCCGTGGCAGAGAGAACAGACAACCTGGATTAAGGGGCCCCGAGGCGGCTCCAGCTCTGGGCCAGCCAGCTCAGGCTCCTGCACATTCTGGAAGGTTCTGTGAAATCCCGGACAAAGAAACTCCGCTCCGAGGGGAGAGCTGAGCCGCCCCGGGGCTCTCCGGAAGCTGTGGGGTGAGCCTGGCTGGAGGACGCCTGGGCAGGACAGGAGGCGCCCCCCCCCAAACTAACGCAACGGCCAGGGCTGCCCTGTGCTGGCTGCATGACCTCGGACAAGTCCCCTCCGCCTCGGGCTTTCATGGTCACCTGCATAGACCGGGGGAGCAGGGCCCTGGCTGGGCACCACTCCAACGCCCGCCTGACCCTTCCCTGCAGCCGGCTGCCCGCTCAGACATCCTCCCCTCAGCCTTTGGGAGCCTCGCCCCCAAACCCAGGGCTGTGGCCGCAGGAGGAAGGCCCGCGGCGCCGAGGGGAGGCCAGACCGAGGAAGCACGGGGAGCAGAGCGCCGTCGGGAGAGGCACCACTCCCCGGAGGCAAGAACGGCTTCGGGAACAGACGGCCAGAGACACGTGCGCGGCCGGAAATTGAGGAAATAGACACAAGCAAAATTTACATTAACAGAAAGGACAGGAGAAGATGCAAGGGGACCTCCTGGAACGGAAGGCGGAAGACTAAGGAACAGAAAAGAAGAAGAGAATAAACCCTTGAGTCTCAGCAGAGGCCCCGACAGATCAGAGTCCTGAATGAGAAAAACAAGAGCAGAGGAGAGTTTTCTGGGAAATAGTCAAGAAAATTCCCAGGACTGCACGGAAGTTTCCAGATTAGAGGCCCACTCTGGTCCAGCGGCCTCGTCAGGATACTTCAAAGCAGTGGAGGCCGAGGGCGAGCTAAGGCTCGGGGACCGGGGGGGACAGGTGCTCCCCTGGCAGGGCCACCAAGGGGCCGATTCCCAGGACACGACCAGCCCGGGGGCCGCTGGCCGCCCCCTGCCCACCCCACACCCAGCACCCCTGCTCCCCACACCGGTGGTGACCTCCGCCTGTTCCCAGGCCCTACGTCGGTGGAGTCAGGCCTCAGCCGTCTAGACAGCTGTGTCTGTGCTGTGAGAACGGAAGCAGCCCGGAGCTGGGGTTTCAGGACAGCAGGAAGCGCCTGTCACACCGCCAGGCGGCGCGTCCCCCACCTGTAGGGAGAGAAGGTTATGCAGGAATGGACACACGCCCCCTGGGCGCCCCGCGTGGGCACAATAACATGTCCGTGGTTGCCCACGGAAACATTTAACATTTCCCAGGCGGGGGGGGGGGGGCAGGACCGTGGCCAGACACTTAGGAAGACCGGGTGCTGCAGGGAACCTTCCCCATTCCAGAAGCTTCCATCTAGTGGTGGGGTGGAAGTTCCACCCTGGATCCACGCTGGGGCCCCTCCCACCGAGGCTGGCCTGGGCCTGTGCCCCCTGCACCCCCGCCCCCCAGGCCTGGGTGCCGGCCACTCCGACCCGCCCTGCCCCCCCCCCCCGCCCCAGACCCTCCTAGGCCGCGCAGGTGGCTCTTCCCGTGGCGACTCTGCAGACTCACGCCCACTCCGGCCACCAACCACTCCGCAGGCCTGGCTTCCCTTCCTGGAGTCAGTACCTTTCAGTAAATCAGCGGCCTCTGGAGCCCCAAGGAGGGCTTTGGCTGCCCCCTGCTGGCCACTCCCTATAGGAGGTGGGACCCGCTTTCACCTGACCTGGGGATCAGGGAGGGGAGGGGAGAAGAGGGGAGAGGAGGGTTGGGGAGATGGGGATGAGAGAGAAGGGGGTAGCAGAGGGGGAGGGGCGGGGAAGAAAGAGGAGAGTGGGGGAGAGGGGAGGAGAGGTGATGTATTTACACAGACCTGGGCTTGGATTCTGGCTGTGTGGCTTTGGGCAGGCTACTCAGCATCTCTGGGCCTTATTTCTTTTATCTACAAAACAGGGCTAAGAAAGCACGCTTTGGAATGCTAGCAGCCATTATCATAGTTTGGAGCTCAGAGACACCGTGCGTGGGGGCGCTCAGCGAGGGCTGCAGCAGCCCTGAGCAGCGTTCTTTTAAGAGGCTGGAAGTCTTCAGTTTCTCACCCTGAAATTTAAGTGGAATGGAGAAATGGCACCTACAGCCCTTTGGCTCAGGCAGAATGTCAGTGGGAGCACAGGCGGAGTTTCAGGCTGGGTGCCCGCGAAGGGGAAGGTGGTGAGAGGCGATTGCTGGAGGGACAGCGGCCATCAGGAGGGACAGCGGCCATCAGGAGGGACAGAGACCATCAGGAGGGACAGAGACTATCAGAAGGGACAGCGGTCATCAGGAGAGACAATGGTCATCAGGAGGGACAATGGTCATCAGGAGGGACAGCAGTCATCAGGAGGGACAGAGGCCATCAGGAGGGACAGAGACTATCAGAAGGGACAGCGGTCATCAGGAGGGACAATGGTCATCAGGAGGGACAATGGTCATCAGGAGGGACAGAGGCCATCAGGAGGGACAGCGGCCATCAGGAGGGACAGAGACTATCAGAAGGGACAGCGGTCATCAGGAGAGACAATGGTCATCAGGAGGGACAATGGTCATCAGGAGGGACAGCAGTCATCAGGAGGGACAGAGGCCATCAGGAGGGACAGAGACTATCAGAAGGGACAGCGGTCATCAGGAGGGACAATGGTCATCAGGAGGGACAATGGTCATCAGGAGGGACAGAGGCCATCAGGAGGGACAGCGGCCATCAGAAGCCCGCCAGCTCCTCCCCCTGACTTAGTCGCACTTTCAGACGACGTGAGGTGGACCGTGTGGTAAGTACCATGGCAGCACTCTGCCCTCGGGAACTCCCAGAGAGTCAGGGGCCGGGACCCCAAGGCAGGGAGGAGGCCAGAGTGGGGCGTCGCTAACTTTCAAGGCGGAGGTAGAGGCCGTGAATCACAAAGTGTGGGGAATGGATGGATTCACCCCCCACCCCCAGGCCTCCGAAAGGCGCAGAGACCTGGAAGCACCTTGCTTTTAGCCCAGTGACATCGTCTCACACTTCTGACCTCCAGAATGTGAGGGTCATCCGTCTGTGTCATTTTAAGCCACTGGGATTGTGGGGACCTGTTCTAGAGAGATCCAGAAAGAACGCCAGTGTTCCCTTTGCCACCCAGGGCCTCAGTGTTCCCATCTGTGGGGCCTATGCTCCAGCCGGCCAGGCGGGGCCTCTGCCCTTAGCAGGTCCCCTGGGGGACTCACCGGGGCCCCGGGACTTAAACGCCAGCTGTGGGCTCCAACTCCCAGGACTGCGCCTCCCGCGCTGGCCTCCCTGTGCCCCGGCCTCACGTACCCAACTGACGCCTTCAGTGGGCGCATCTGAGGAGCGCCTCAACTCCGCGTGCACAGAGCCAGCCGGCTCTACCCCAGCTTCTCTGTGGAGGGGCAGCCCGGGTCCCCAGGTCGTCCCGGGGGGCGGGAGGGGCAGCCCGGGTTCCCAGGTCGTCCCGGGGGGAGGCAGCCCGAGTCCCCAGGTGGTTGGGGGGGAGGGGCAGCCCGGGTCCCCAGGTCGTCCCGAGGGGCGGGAGGGGCAACCTGGGTCCCCAGGTCGTCCTGGGGGGGGGCAGCCCGAGTCCCCAGGTGGTCGGGGGGGGAGGGGCAGCCTGAGTCCCCTCGCCGACCTGGGGGGGCAGCCTTTCTCTAACACCCCGTGCCCGTCCGTCAGCAAAGCCTGATGGTGCAGCCAAGACAAATCTCAAGTTGGCCTCCTCCCTCCTCTGCCCTCCCCACCCCTGCTGGCCTCTGAGCCCTATGGCTGCTCCTTGACCAGCTCTCCCTGTCTCCACCCATAAATAAGTGTGGCCCCAGCACCGCCCCCCTCACACCTCCCAGCGGCCTCAGCGACGCCATCTGGGCTCCTCTCTGACGCGTCTCTGCTCCCTGTGTGTCTTGTCTCAAAGCCACTTGGCTGCCCGGGCTGCCTGGCTGTGGCTCCACACCCCACCTCTCCTGCCCCAGGGCCTTTGTGCCTGCCCTGCCCTCTGCCCAGAAACTTTTCTCCCAGGTATCTGATGGACGCCCTCCTTCACGAGCCACTTCATCTGGAGGTCTTCGCTGACCACCTTACTGATCTGACCCCCCTTCTCTCTGAGGAGTCCCTAGAGCCTGCCCCCAGTGGGTTCACCCTCCATTATACCAGCCCATCCCCCCAAAGGCCGGCTCATGCCCACTGGACCCCGCTCAGCCCAGCACCTGGGGCAGCAGGTGCTCACTGAACCCATTGGACAGAAGAGCAAACAGGCGCTGGGAGGGAGGAACGGGGTCCAGCACCCCAGGCCGCCCCTCTCCACATCCTGGGGAGCCCAGCCCAAGCCGAGGCCCTGACCTGGGCTGCGCCTGCCCCTCGCGACGACCCGCCTCCTCTGCCCGTCTCTGCGCCGTTCCAGGGAGAGTGTGGTCAGAAGGTGCCACGGCCCCTCCTGCCCTGGCGTCCTGCCCGCGAGCTGTGTGGCCTCGGCAAGTCCCCGCACCTCTCTGGCGGTTCTCGTCTGAAGGGCCGGGGGTGCCCCCCACCCACCTGGGGAACTGCCCTCTGACCCTGGTCCCTCACCCCTCCGGCCCGAGCTGTCCATCAGCTTCTCCCTGGGCCGGGGAGGGCCAGCGGCTCAAAGCAGGGGCCTGAGAGCTCGCTCCAGCCGAGAACAAGCTCCTTCGCCTCTCCCAGCCTCGGTTTCCCCATCCGCGCGGTGACGACCGTGGCCCCACGGAGCACGCGAGAGTTAATGACACACCTGAGCACCCGGCCTGTGAGGCTCTGGGTGTCTGCGTGCTGCTGAACTCCCTGGGGCCGCTCTGAAGCCAAGGGGTGCCGTGCAGGAGACAACAGAACCCCCCACTCCTAAATCCCCACGGCGTTTACCCCAGAGTGGGAAACCTTGGTCCTGTAAGGGTCACTTGGAGCTGGGTTGCCGGGTAAAATACTGGAAACCCAGGTAAAGGCGAATTTCACGTAAAGAACAAGTAAGTTTTAGGTAAGGATGCGGGCCTGGTTAGGTCGCACTTGACCAGGAACAGCGCCCCTCCTGCGTCTGAAATTCACACGCAGCCGCCAGCCCCGCCCGGGGGTCGTCACAGCTGCACGCCCACCGCCCGCCGGGAGACCCCACCTCGGGAGTGAGGCGGCGGCGTGGGGTCCCCCGCGTGGTCTCAGATGCGCCCACCACCCCGGGGCGGGGGGTGGGGGGGGGTGGCCTGCAAGGCTTCGGGGCCGCGGTGACAGGGTTGTGGTTTGAAGCGTGGCCACGAGGTGGCGCCATCGCACCGCAGATGCGGGTCCTTGGAACCTGCCCACGTAGCGCCCCGCGCCCAGCGCCCCGCTGGCGGACCTGGGCACCCTCTCTGCGCCTCTGCCTGCTGGGGGCGCCACAACAGGCGGCAGGGCAGCTCCAAGGCTCCCACCTGCTGCTGCGCGACTCGTCCCTGGGCAGGGCGGCCTCCTGTACAGGCCTCGGCACCCCAGCCCATCAGGCAGGGTGGGGGGACCCCATATGCTGAGACCTCCTCACCCCACACTCTGCTCATATTCTTGCTTCTCCTCCGTCCTGCTTCTCTCCCGGCCTCGGTCTCACCTGCCCTGTGCCCCTCTGCTCGTGTGTGAGTGTGCGTGTGTGTGCGTGTGTGCGTGTGCGTGTGCGTGTGTGTGTGTGTCCAGGTCTCTGGGACTCTCTGTGTCTCGCCCTCCTTCCAGCCTCCATTTGCCTCGCCCTGGCAGCCCGGCCCTGAGCTTCTGTGCCCTGTGTCCTGGGGGCAGCCGTGACCTCTGGAGGGCCCGGCCCAGAGCTCCCCGCACATCCCAACGCCCCGGGAGGCTGGCTGGCGGGACTGCGCCCGGGGCCTGGCGGGGGCTGGGGCACAGAGGGGCCGGGAGCTCAGGGTGTGGCCGGGAGGACCCTGACGCCCCCCCCCCCCCGGAACAGCAGGTGCTCCCTGAGCACGGCGATGCCCCGGCGGTCCTGACGTGGGCGAACCCGTCTGATATGCAGACATGGGCTAGGAGCCGAGCCCCAACCAGCTCTGAGCCCCGAGGTCATGGGAGTGAGACCCCTTCCCCCGCTGCAGGGAGAGAGCACTGCTGGCCGGCTCAGTGCCCCTCCAAGGACAGCCTACAGGACGTGTGGGCGGCCTTTCCCCGCAGGCCCCGGTGTGTGTGCCTTGGCCTCTCCTCTGCACGTGACCCCCGGCTCTGCCCCAGCCCCCATGGCAGGGCAGGGGGGCTCCGCGTGCACCCCGGCTCTGCCCCAGCCTTCGGGGCATCTCCGGGGCCACTTCCCATCACCGTCCCCAGACACCGGCTCTGCCAGCCTGCAGCTCCCACGCCCGGCCCGGGGAGGCCTGGTGTGGAGGCCGGGACGCCCTCCAGCCAGCTGGCCTCAGCCAGAGCCCCGTGGCCGTCGGTACCTGCGTGGATCACCACATCAACCCCCATTTCCTTAATGGACTGTCAGCCCTGGAGACTGGCAGGCGATGAATAATGCAGGGCTGGGCTGCCCGTCACCGCCCCAGGACGCTGCTGGTCCCTGTCGCTCCCTGAAAGTGCCCGAAGGGGAGGGGCTGGGCGGTCAGGGGAAGCCGGCACACACACCCCTTCCCACCCCGGCCGCAGCTCTCCAGGCCCCAGGAGCTCAGAGAACCCCAGAGACCCCGTGGGGGCTGCTTCTCCCAGGCCGCCTGCTGGGGTCGGCACTGCGCCCAGACTGGGGGTCGCGGCCTGGGCGCAAGGACGGGGGGTCGCGGCCTGAGCAAAAGGACGGGGGGTCGCAGCCTGGGCGCAAGGACGGGGCAGGCCAGCGGAGGCAGGGCAGGCACAGGACCGCGGCCCGGAGTCTGGGCTGGAGGGAAGAGCAAGGTCAGCAGCCATGGCCCAGCCGGACCTGACGGCGGGCAGGCAGGCGTGCTCCACCCAGAGCCCCCCGGAAACTTCCGCACCTGTTTCCAGGTCAGCCCCACTGACCCAGCAGCCCCCCCCCCCAGGGTGCCTCCATCTTGCGCGTCCAAGTCCCTCCCTCCCACCCCCCTCGGACTCCGGCTTCTCCCTCCTGGGCAGCCCTGGGCTGTGGGCTTTGCCACCGATGTCCTTGTCTGGGCTTCCCCCCGGGGCTGCCTCCCCATCCCTCCTGCGGGGTCTCCCCCACACCGTGCCCGGGGCCCCCAGGCCTGGCGCGTGGCAGGGACCCCACCACTGATCGCTGAAGGGGTGAAAACAGCACGGTGGGTGCCCCCGCCCCCCGGCCTTCTTCCTGCCTCCGGTCCGTCTCGGGCACACTGCCCAGGCCCTGCCCCGGGCTCCAGCAGCCGCTCCCAGGTTCTGCCGGGACACAGAGGGAGACCCTCACGGCAGTGACTGGCTCCCGCTGCCCTGCCCTGTCCGCCCCAGGGATCCCCTCCCACCCCTGAGGCCCCGAGAGGACAGCAGGGGCACAGCCTGGCCTGTCCAGCTGTTTGGCCGGGCAGGGGTGCCTCCGCTCTGTCTCCCAGCCCTACACCGCTGTCCCCATTCTATAGACACGGGAAACCGAGGCCCAGAGAGTCCGGGTCGGGAAGCCGCAGAGCTGGGATTTGAACCCCAGTCCTGGACGCTGGGCGCTGGCCACGGGGCCGTCCTGTCTCCCACTGCTCAGATCTTCCGGGGGCCCAGCCGGCTCTTTAGTGGACAGTCCTCTGGTGGGAGTCAGGCGAGGTGAAGCCTGGTTTCCATTAAACTCCATGTGATAACAATTCTTCCCAGAGACATAAACAAAGAGGCTGCTTTGTTACAAACAATGGCTGCTTGGGGGGAGGCCTGCAGCATATCCCCCCCCCCCAGAAAGCCAGGGCACCTGGAAAGGGGTCTGGGGAGAGGTGACACAGCGTGGAATCCGCTAGGGGGACCGGCATGGAGCCGGGGACGAGCCAGCCTCAGAAAGCCTGGGGACACGGCGCGGGGCCCCTGGAGGGGCTCAGGACCCCCAGCGCTTGCAGTGCGGTCCCGTCGGGGCGGGGGAGTCCGTGCTGAGGGCCAGCGGTGGGCGGGAGCGCCCCACCTCTGGGTTCTCAGGTTTGGGGCATCACCCGTGGGCACCTGTCCCCCGGAGAAGCACCCGGGACCAGCATCCTGGGGGAACCTTGTTCCGAAACTGTTTTCTCTCTTTTTCCCCAGTAGACGAACTGCACTGCCTATGGGTTTGGGATCTTTCCAGAACAGCCTCATGCTTCCGGGTAGGAGCCTCCCAGGACCGTGTGTGAGCTCTCGAACGCTCTCATGCGCCCAGAGGGACGGAGATCGAAGCCCCCATGACATCCCCCACCAGCAGACCGGCCACAGTGTGGACACGTGCCCCTTTTATCAGGCGGGTAAGCTGCTTCCGGCCTGGGGCCCTCCTGCGCCCTCTGCCCGGAGGGTCTCGGGCGCCGCGGGCGCCGCGCACCCGTTCCCAGCTCACGCCCCAGGAGCCGCATCTGCGTGCAGTTCCCGTGGGTGAAGCTGTGTCTGATGAGGCCACACTTCCAGGCATTTGTTACCCGGCCTCCGGTCCCGGGAGATGGTGCCTTCGTTCCCCACGCCGCCGAGGGGATACCGTGGGCTGCGGGGCTCAGACGCGGGGAACGAAGCGTCTCTCGGGTCTGGACGCTGCCGCCAGGCCAGATCAGGGTGACGGGGACCCTCCCCTGCGGGTCCAGGAAAGCATCTGCCCGGGTCCCAGCGCCCGGCACTCCCCAGGGCACCTGCATGCGGTCACTTCCTTCTGTGCGCTGCGTGCAGAGCTGCCCCTTTCAGAAGCACCCCAGCCCTACGTGGTCAGAGCCCCTCCTCCAGTGTGTCCTCATCCCGACTGTCTCCACATAAGGCCACATCCGGGGGGTCCTGAGGTTATGAATTCAACACGTGGATTTTGTGGGAGACACAATTCAGCCGATGTCAGATGGGTCCACGCGCACCTGCCCGAGAGGGAAATGCTCCTCTGCTTGGGGATTTTCTTTGGCCACCGCTGTCAGCGGCAGGGGGGCCCCGAGATGCACCCCAGGCAGCTGAGAGGCAGAGACCCCGGCAGGAAAGGTGGGTAAATTCTGCAGTAAGCGATGGATTTCTTTTGGGCAAAGAACGAGAGAGAGAATGTGTGCAGAGGCAGCACGTGGCTTGGAAGCCCTGCCCCCCCAACGCTGCAAGGTCAGCAGACCATCCAAACCCCCATTACGCTGACGAGTGTGCTCAGAAATAGAAAAATGATGTTTTATGGCACCCACTGCTCAGGCCTATCCGCTCGGCTGAGGAAGCAACACCCGCTAAGAATGCAGTCTGCTCCCGGGCTCCGCACGGCGACTTGCCAGAATGACTCGCAGGTGACCGCCTGGCACTCAGCGGAGGCTCAGCAAACGTCCAAAGCACGAGTGCGTGTGTGACGAGTGAGCCAGTGAATGAATAAAGGCGGGTGGTCCGGGTGCAGACTCTGTGGGGACGGCGCCGGTCGCCCCCGTCACTCGCTCCCAGGAGCCGGAATGTTCTGCGGCTCGGATGCGCCACCAGGAAGCCCAGGGCTGCGTCTGCACGGACAGCCCGCGGGGAGAGTCAGTTGCTCTGCCCTTCCCAACAGCATCCTGAGTGGAGCCGGGCATGGCCAGAGAGCGGGGGGTCAACGTGTCCCACCACCGGAGGGGCCAAGGAAAGAGGGTCCAGGGGGCGGGGTCGCCGCTCTCACCCACCCGCAGGAGGGCTGGGGGGAGGGCCCCAAGCCTGCCGTGTGGGGCTCTGTCTCAGGCACACGGTTAAAACCGGCGCGTGGGTGCCCTACAGAGGCAGACGGCGGTGAGACCTGTCCAAGTATAGAAAGGGAGTCCGCACAGGTAGTGAGCTCGCTGTCTCCACAGGTATGTGAGAAGAGACAGCCTAGAGAGGCAGGTAACAGAGTTGTTCAAGTGCGGAAAGGGTGCCCTCGAGAGATAGTGAGATCACTGGCCCCAGCGGTGTGCCAGCCGGGTCCATCAGCGGCATTCTGGGATGTTGTGGAACACCTCGGTGGGCACAGACTTGGGCTGGGGGCCGAGCGGTGGGGGGCCGAGGAGGGGGGCCGCGCATCTTGCCCTGAGACCCGGCGGGAAAGCTGAGCCCTGTGGACGACACCGTTACCCCCACCCGCCCCCGAGGCTCTCGGTCACCGTCACAGAGCAGCAGCCTCGCTTTTACAGAAGAGAAGGCGGAGCTCCCAGGGGACCCGGTGCGAGGCCGGCCAGGGAGCCGGCGTGGGAACCCACCGGCTGAAAGCTACCAGGTCCCCAGCCAGGCCTGGGGGCCAGCCTGGAGGGGGCAGGAGCCCAGCACGGAGGAGGAGGAGGGGGAGGAGGAAGAGGAGGAGGGAAGAGGGGGAAGGGGGAGGGGGAAGGAGGGAGG
>NW_024080695.1:1763085-1859606 GCF_003009895.1 Hyaena hyaena
CGAGCTTCCACAACCTAGCCAGGAATCACATCCCTAAGCAGTGCCGTCACTTACTGGAACCTTCCGTGTGCACCAGGTGCTGTACTAGACCCTTGGGGCTCATCACCTCTGACCCCACCTCAGCTGAGGAAGGGAAATGCCACGTCCAGTGTGGGGACACTGACCGGTGATGGGGGGGACACTGACCGGTGCTGGGGGGACACTGACCGGTGGGGGGGACACTGACGGGTGCTGGGGGGACACTGACCGGTGGGGGGGAACACTGACTGGTGCTGGGGGGGACACTGACGGGTGCTGGGGGGACACTGACCAGTGATGGGGGGACACTGACCGGTGCTGGGGGGACACTGACCGGTTCTGGGGGGGGACACTGACCGGTGATGGGGGGACACTGACCAGTGCTGGGGGGGGACACTGACCGGTGATGGGGGGACACTGACCGGTGCCTGGAGATACCGGGAGGTGAGCAGATCTGAACTCAGCTCTTTGGGGTCTGAGGCGAGTCAAGTGCCCCTGGTGGACGTGCCGGCTCAGGTGCCCTTGCGCCCACTCCCGTGACCCAGCCCCACCCCGGCTCACGCAGCAGAGGGGCCAACAGCCAGCAGGTGCCTGTGCTCGGGCGGTGCCTTCCCTTCCCTGTCACGGCAACGCCGTCCACTGTCACACACGGATCCAGGCGCAGAGACCGCAGCCCCAGAAGTGGCGCCCCCCCCAGTGCAAGGGTCTGTTTCCCCAATTCCCTTCATCTAACAAAAATGTGCTGAGCACCTGTCTCGGCTCCAGCCTCTGTCCTGCGTCGTGAGGGGGCTGGGCGAGGGGGGCAACGCAGAATGCGACCACAGCAGGTGAGGAGGCGGGCGGTATGTGCCATGGGGGGAATACACGATGGGGCACGGGGGAGGGGGAAGCTGGCATTTTAAAGAGGGCGATCAAGGCAGAGGGACGTTTGCACAAAGCCATGAGGGAGATGAGGGAGCAAGCCATGCGGAACTGAGCCAAGTGTCTCAGGGACAGGGCGTGGCCAGTGCAAAGGCCCTGAGGCAGGAGGGGCCTGATGTGTTTGGGGCCAGCAGGCAGGAAGCCCTGTCCCCAGCCCAGACGTCTTGGTGGGTCTCTGCCTCCCGTGGCTGCTGCCGCAAACAGAAATCCGAAATCAAGGTATCGCCAGGCTCGCTCCTTCCGGAGGCTCCAGGAAGGGTCTGCCCCTGGGCTCTTCCACACGCCTCGTCCCCGCCTCCACGCACACGGCGCCTCAGCTCCTGTCCACAGGCCCCGTCTGGCTCTCTCCCCAGCGGCCACCGACTGCGTTCAGCCCGGGACCCTCTCCTCTCGAGGTCCTGGATCCCACCCACAAAACTTGGTTGAAATAACGTCACATCTGGTGTCTGGGGTTCACAACGTCGGTGACTTTTGGGGGGTGGGGGGCTCATTTATCAGGCAAGCCCGGGACTGGGCCGCCTCCACGGCAAGCTGGGCGGAAGCTACTCGGTCAGCGTTGGAGGGAGCTGGCGGGCCCCACTCGGCCACCGCGTCCCTGAGCGGCTGCGGGGAGCGACACCATCGCACGACCACAGCACCCACGTCCTGCCTCCCACCGATGGTCCCGCGTGAGCCACGAACACGAGTGGGGGCGGCCCCGGCAGGTGCAGTTTGGGAGCCGTCAAAATTAAGAACGCCGTTTAGGAACTGAGGCGACTATTTCCTTACAAAATGCTATCCGGTTTTAAAACAAAAAACTGACAAATCCCACAGATCCTAAGAAATCCAGAAAAATAACATATGATTTTTATTCCCTGCCTGACGACAGTAGGGCTCATTTCCCCACGTATTTTACGCCTGCTCCTCTATGGCCCGTCCGCGTGACAAGGCCCTCGCGTCATTTTCTAGATAAAGGCCAGAAAGGAGAGGCCGGCTTCCTCCACCACGTGCCCCTGGGGTGTGGCTGGGAGTCATGCTGGCTTAGAGGCCGCCTTGTCTCCTGTGTCAGGATCAGGACGCACTGTGAGTGACGCCACCGACGGGCGTGGAGCTGTTCCCAGGACGTGTGGCACCTGGGTGGCTCCGCGGTCTGTCTGTCTATCTGTCGCGGCCGCTCTGTAGCGCCTGATTCGCCTTCTCGCCATTTCACGCGATCTGCTTCTCGGCTCCTTAACAGATAAATTTCCAGCGGACAGCGAGGCCCCTTTGATGTCCGTCCAACCCGGGAATCTGCGATTTCTCACCAGTTTTACTGAATCGCTCCAAACTGTCTTTGCAAATTACGGTGTGAAGGGCGCCCTGAGCCTCAGCAACTTTTGGAAGCGGCTTTCGCATCTCGACAGTGCGCGGCGGCCTCCCCCGGGGGCTGGAGCCTGCGGGTCGTCGTGGCTCCGTGGCCCACACGCCTTCCCCACCACCTCCCTGAGGCCGGTCGCCTTGTCCCCATGCCCGCAGCGGCCTCCTCAGCGCCTGCCCTGAGCGCCGGCCACCGGACGGCCGCTGCGCCGCAGGAACCGCCTCCCTTTGCTCCGTGACTCCGCAGGGTTTGGGCCGCAGGACCTGCCGCGACGATGAGCGCCAACGGCAATGCACCACCCACGCGAGTCCCGTCCGGCGAGGCCAGGTCCCCCGGGAACAGGAAGGGGCCGGTCCTCCAGGCCAGGACCCCTCCTCCTGCAGCCCGGGCCCCCTCCCCCCGGTGGAGGGTCTGGGCACCGGCAGGTGCCGCGTCTCTGCACAGGAGAGCCGGCAGGTGGCTGCACCCCCAAGGCCTGGCAGTAACCCCGGGGGGGGGGGCGGGGAGGGGGGAGCACTGGATTTCTCTACAAAGGAAGGAGAGGCCCCAGGGAGGAGGAAGGAATGCGGGCTTGAGAACAAACAGGTGTGGATTCTAATCCTGTTACCGCCCAGCCCAGCCGGTGACCCCGGGCAGGTAACTTAACCTCTGCCCCGATGCCCCCGGCGGGAGAGGAAGCTGAGAGCTCAGGCCCGGCCAGCGAGGAGAGAGGCCACCCGGCGGCCAGGGTTGGCTGGGGACCAGAGCCGCTGCTGGTGTCTGAACCTCGCACAGAGAACAGAGCCGTGCCTCCCGTTCCGCCGGATGGTCAGGCTGCCCAGACCCGCTTCCGGCCCGAGTGGGGGCCCCACAGCCGCCGCCAGCCTTCGGCCCTAACTGCTCCAGGGCACTCGGCCTGAGCCCCGCTCAGCCTCCCCGGAGCTCAGGGAGGGCCCGCCTGCAGCTGCGGCCCCACGCTGTCCCCTCGCCGTCCCTCGGCTTGGCCGAGCCCCGGACACAGGGCCGGTGGGACACAGCCCCCCCAGGTCTTGTCGTGGCCTGAGGGCTGGGCCTGTCGCAGGGGCTCTGGGTCACCCCCCACGGCGGGGGGCCTCCGCCGCTCCCCCCTGAGGGTTCCCCGCCACCCAGCACACGGCCACTGAGGCTGCACAGGGCCTGCCCACGCGTCACCGCCCAGGGGGCAGTCACCAGCACGTGTGTCAGCGGGTGAGTCCGGGGGTCCCTCGTGGCCAAGGGCCCTCAGGAGAGCGAGGCGGGAGGCGCAAGCAGAGGCCAGAGGAGGGAGGACCGAGGAAGGGCTGCGAGCCTCACACCGGTGGCCTCCCGAGGCTGGAAGGGGCCGGCGAGGGGTCCTCCCGGGAGCCCCAGGAGGATCAGGGCCTGTGGACCCCGGATCTCAGGACCCCTCCAGGCTGAGGGCCAGGTCACCTGCGTCGCTTGTGCCCACCGGGTAGCAGGGCCGTGGGAAGCCAACACCGGCCGCGGTGCCCGAGGGCGGCCGAGCTCCATCGGGTCTGCGGCGGGGGCGTCACTCAACCCCAGACCGTCCTTTTCCGCGGGAAGAGCTGTGAGCGTCCCTCGCGGGGGCCCCGGAACCCCCACACCCCCATTCCTCCAGCTCCTCCTCTCTCCCCGGCTTCCGGCCCTGGTCTCACCCATCAGTTTGACAATCAACATGCTCACAGAGGAGCTGGATGAACCCAGCTGCCTGCCGCGCCCCCTCTCCCCACAGCCCAGGGCCGTGACAGCCCGGCCCCCAGGGGCTGCCTCGCCCGAGCTGGACAGGTGCAGACCCCCGGGGGAACCACCCGGAAAGGCCTGGGCCTCGGGCGGGGGGGGGGGGGGGGGGGGAGCAGGCCCACGAATGCACCCGAGCCAGGATCCCTGTGGAGTGACGTCATCTGGGGTGGGGGAGGCAGACACTGCGCAAAGCAGCACAGAAACGAATGTGCAACTGCGTCAGGGAGTGTGTGCAGGAAGGCTTCCTGGAGGTGGTGAGCACTGGGCGGAGCTCACAGGGATGCGCAGGAGAAGGTTAGGGAGAGTCACCAGGAGTCCAGCGTGGAAGGGGAGACCCCACGGAAGGGGAGGGTGGAGGGCAGGCGGGCAGTGGGCCAGGGTCCAGTCTCCCCTTCGGAGCCGCGTGCATGCGGCACTTGGATGGGTGGGAAACATTTACACAGGAGGCGGAGTGGGGGAGGGGGGAGCGGGTAAAGAAGGAACCAGGTACGTTGGGGAGGGAGGCTCAGCCCAGAGGCCTCGCGGGAGGCGTCCTGGTGCGGCACCCAGGCACCAGAGCACCCGGGCATCTGTCCTGGGGCGGGGGGGGGGGCTGAAGGCGTGGAGTGGAGCTGCCCAGTTCCAGCACGTTCCTTTCAAACTCTGATAAGGAACGGAGGGATGGGGAATCACCAGCGGCCAGCCCTTCCGGGGTCCGGGGTGGGGCAGGGGGCCCGGCTCCTCACCCCAACCTCCCTTCACTACGAGACAAAGAGCAAAAGGGGCGCACGCAGACCCCCGTGTGCTTCGGAGAGCCCAGCGCCGCCGCCACCCCGCTGAGGACAGAGGCCTCGGACACTGGCGGGCCGCACCTGCAGGCCGCTGGCGCAGGTGCCCCCTCCCCCTGCCCCTCCCCCTTCTCCCCCCTCCCCCCCAGAGCTGTCTCTCCTCTTGGCCCCTCCCCCTGGCCCCACCAGGACGCCCCTCGCACAAGAACCGCACCCGCCCACCTGGAGCCTTGGGGAGGGGCAGGTGGCCCAGAGGTCCGGAGGGGACCCTGCAGGGGTGGGGTGGGGGGCCGCAGCCCCAGAGAAGGGCCTGATCCCAGGACCCCCCCCCCAGTCTCATTTTGCACCCCCGCAGCTCCAGGCAGCAGAGCCGTGGCCCGAAGGCAAACCCCGACTCGCGCGCGGAAAGCGCTGTGCTGCGGGCGGCCTGGGGCGCATCCTCCCTGCGGGGTCCCCCACGGGGGCCGTGGTCTCCCCGCCCGCCCCGACTCCTGCCAGGCTGCTCTCCGCCGGGCGCTCGGGAGCGAGAGCCTCTCCTCTCTGTCTATCACGTGCGGGTCGGGACAGCATCCGGCCGGTGAGTCGTGCACACGCACGCGTAGCATGCTGCACACACGCCGAGCGGGGGCTTGTGTTAGCGGACGTGCCCCCGGCCGCTCCCCCAGCCGCTCCTCTCCGCCGAGCGCTCTGCATGCGTCATCCCCGCTGCCCTCTGGCCGGGGGAACAAATACCCATTTCCCTTGTGCAGAAGCGAGAGCTCCAGTGTCTACCTGGCAGGGACTCAGGCGCATCTCTCTAAGTGTGCACGATGCCCGCAGCAGAGCTATTCACCAGAGCCACGGACAGGTGGCTGGATGAGCAAAATGTGGCCCCTCCACACAACGGAATATTACTCAGTCTAAAAGCTCAGGAAATCCCACTACCGGCCGCCTCCTGGATGATCCTAGAAGACACTGTGCTCAGTGGAATACGCTAGTCACGAAAAAAAAATCTGCATGATTTCACTCCTAGGAGGTCCCTAGAGTCACAGAGGCAGAAAGCAGGAGGAGGTCGCGGGGGGCTGGGGTCAGCGTCAGTGGCTGCACTTAGTGCTACTCAGTTGTGCCCTTATAAGCCTGTTTAAAATGATAAAGTCAACAGTATGTGAACTTTACCAGTTTGAAGATGTTTATATGGCTTTTCCAAGGTCACCAGCTCCGGAAAGGCAAAGCCAGGAGGACCCCCTCCCTCAGGGAACCCCACCTACCCTTCCCACACCCGCCGGCCCCCACCCTGCTCCCCGGGGCACGCTGAGCCCCCCTCACTATAACAAGATACTCCTCCATTCTCAGGGCCACGGGGAGGGAACGCCATCCTGTGGACGGGAGCCTGCAGGCACGGGGACCCCACGGCTGTGAGAAGAGCTCACCCACCTGGACGGAGGCACCTCGTGGAGTGGAAGGCAGAACGTGCCTGGGGTGACCTCCCCGGCCCTTCTTTCTCTGCCTGGGCACAGCTGGGCTCCAGCTCATTGGAGCGCAGTAGCAGGGGACAGTCCTTCAGGCCAGGACGGCACACCTGAGTGTGAATGGCTGTCGGAGGAATGCACACCCCCAGCAAGTGGGTCTCAAGGAAGAGGGCACAGAGGCAGGAAACTGAACCGATACAGGCTTCAGCAAAGAAACAAATTCGGAGGCAGCGCTACCACCCGAGGCGTCCATCTTTAAATCGTGTCTGCACGCACAGCCCCTGGTGGTGGAGGGGTGGGCACGACAGGTGTGGTCAGGCGTCCTGGAGCCCATCGTCCGGTCACAGTCGTGCAAGTAGCCCCTCTCCGGCCACCCAAGGACTCTGCTCGCGGTGCTCACCCCTGCAGGGCTCCTCTCCTGCTGTTCTGTTTCCCTGAGTCCTTTGCGATGTGTGATCAGCACTGCATGACTCTGGGGTTGGAGGGACCCAACGAGAAGACACAAGGTTTTGGGCATCAGGGTTTTTAACATAGATTCCAAGGGGAGCAGCACTAGGAAATCCCTGCAGAAAATGCTGGTAACATGGGTCTTGAGCACGGATTTCACTTTCTTCTTGACCACCCTTGTTGCAAACCCTCCAACTGTGCCATTTCTGTCTTTCAGAAAGTAACCACGGAGCTACCACACGACCCAGCCATTCTGCTCCCAGGCGCACAGCCCAGAGAATCGGAGGCAGGTGTGCCAACAAACATGTGCACGTGAATATTCATTGAATTTCATTGAATTCAGTGAATATTCATTGCAGTGATATGCACAAGAGCCCAAAGGTGGGCTGTGAACCCCTGTGGGTGAATGGGTAGAGAGTGACGTCAGCAAGATGGCAGAGTAGAGGTCCTTCATCTTCCCGCAGAAACCAGCGGCCGGACAGCCATCTGTAAGTGGAAGCAGCCCTGTGAGGAACCTTGGGCAACGCAGCAAAGCGAAGAATGGAGAATGACCTCGCAGAAAGGGTCCCTGAGGGGACTGGCCCCGCTGACGTGTCTGGAGCCCACTAGGAACAACGAGGAAGCCCCATGGACGGTGCTCAAAGGAAGCAACAGCCAACTGTTCCAGAAGTAAGTGTAGGGGCAAATTCAGAAAACTCCAACACGGTAATAGTGGTCTGTATTTCACTTAACTCTAATATAAAGGTTAAGAGATAAGTGCATTAAAAATTACTAAAGCATCGCTTCTTGGCCTTTTGGCTAAGATCAAGTGTAGTATCTGTTCTTATCAGTTTAATAAAAACTACAATAGCTACGATAATTTGTTAATGGATACACGGTATAAAAATATACAAATTGTGACATCTAAAACATACACTGTATGTGGGGGTAGTAAAAGGGTGGAATTTTTGTATGTTATCAAAGATAAGCTGTTACCAGCTTAAAACAGACTGCTAAAATGCTAGATTTAAGTACAAAGCACAAGCCTATAGTAAATATGTGAAAGAGAAAGGGCTGTAAGGAAAACCTACTAAGGAAAACTGTCAAGTCACAAAGCAAGAGATAAAGAGAAAAGCAAAGGAAGTACCAAATGGCCAGAAAACAACGAACACAATGGCAATAGTACGTTCTTATGCATCAACTACTACTTTAAAAGTAAATGGGTTAAATTCTATCAAAAGGTATAATGTGGCTGAATGAGAGGAAAATAATCCCAAACTACACACTGCCTATGAGGATTCCATTAAGCTCTAAGGACTCACAAAGGCTGGAAGTGAAGGGTGGGGGAAAGACACTGTGTAAATGGAAACCCAAGTGCACAGGCATGGCTGCACTTACCTCGAGCAGAGTACACTTCAGTCAAGAACTGTACTGAGAGACAAAGAAGGTCATTGCATAACAATAAAGTGATGAATTCATCAAGAGGATGTAACGATTGTAAATACATATGCACAACATCAGACACCTAGATACAGTGAGCCAATATGAACAGACGTGAGGGCAGAGTCAGCAACATGATAATGGTAGGGAGCTTCCAGGACCCACGGTTAACAGTGGGTAGATCGTCCAGACAGGAAATCAAGAAGTAAAAATTGCACTTGAACTGTATTTTAGACCAGAAGGTTCTGGTCTAAATGACCACAGAACAGAACACACATTTTTCAGGCGTACCAGGAACATTCTCCAGGATAGATCACATATGAGGTCAGAAAATAAGTCTTAACAAATCTAAGAAGATTGAAATTATATCAAGTGTCTTTTCCAACCACAATGGTGTGAGACTAGGAATCCACAATAGTAGGAAAGCTGTAGAATGCGCAAATGTGTAGAAATTAAACAACATACTCTTGAACATTAATGGGTCAAAGAAAACATCAAAAGGGAAGTAAAAAAAGGCCAATAGAATGAAAAGCTGTTTTTTTTTCCACAGATGGACTAGGCTGACAAGGCTTTAGTTAGACCTAACAAGGGGAAAAGAGAGAGTCTTCCGCTACATAGGATCAGAAATGAAGGAGACAGAAAGACAGCTACAGAGGACCATATGAGAAGACTATGAACAATTATATGCCAAGGAATTAGGTAACCTCCAAAAAATGGATGAATTTCTAGAAACACGCAATGCAAGAAGACTGAACCATGAAGGAATTAAACATCTGAACAGACCAACTACTAGTAAAGGCACTGAATCCACAACCAAAAAAAGTCCTAACAAAGAAAAGCCCACGAGCACAAGCACATGGATTCCCTGGTGAATTCTACCAAACATTTAAGGAATTGATGCCGCTCCTTCTCGAACAGTTCCAAAAATTTGAAGAGAAGGGAAACACTTCCAAACTCATTTTACAAGGTCAGCATCACTTCGATACCAAAGGCAGACAAGACACTACAGAAAGAAAGAAAGAAAGAAAGAAAGAAAGAAAGAAAGAAAGAAAGAAAGAAAGAAAGAAAGAAAGAAAGAAAGAAAGAAAGAANAAGAAAAAAGAAATCAGAGGCCGATACCCTGATAGATGCAAAATTTCTCAAAAAAAAAAAACAAAAAAAAAAAACAAAAAAAAACAAAAAAAAAAAAAAACAAAGAGCAAACCAGATTCAATAGCACATTAAAAGGACCATATATCATGATCAAGTGGGACGTAGTCCTTGAGTAAGTACAGCTGCCAGGATTGTTCAACATATGCCGACCAGAGTGACACAAATAAAAAAACAGGATCCACCACATTAACGGAATAAAGGACAAAAATCATACTATTATTTCAGGGCCCCTGGGCGCCTATTGCTTGAGCATCTGTCTCTTGATTTCAGTTCAGGTCATGATCTCACAGTCTGCGGTTTTGAGCCCCGCATCGGGCTCCAAGCTATGGGTGTGAGGTCTCCTTGGGATTCTTTCTCCATCTCTCTCTGTCTCCCCCACCCTGCTCTCTCTCAAAATAAATAAACTTTAAAAAATCATATGATCATTTCAATAGATGCAGAAAAATCATTTGACAAAATACAAAATCTTTCCATGATAAAAACTCTCAATGAATTATGTGTGGAAGGTGCACACTTCCACCTAACACAGGCTGTATGTGACAAGTCCCCACTCACTGGTGGGTTCCTCTGGGACCATGAACAAGGCAAGGGTGACCACGCTCACCACGCCTACCCAACGCAGCCCTGGGAAGTCCACCCAGAGGATTCAGGCAAAAAGAAGAAATGAAAGGCATCCAAGTCAGGGGAGCCTGGGTGGCTCAGTCGGCTGAGCGTCCGGCTCAGGTCATGATCTGTGGTTCATGGGTTCGAGCCCCTCATTAGGCTCTGTGCTGACAGTGCAGAGCCTGCTTGGGATTCTCTCTCTGACTCTCTCTCTGTCTCTCTCTTTCTGCCCCTTCCCCACTCACACATACTCTCTCTCTCTCTCAAAATAAATAAATAAAAACTTTTTTTAAAAGGCTAATCTAAATCAGAAAGGAAGAAGTAAAATTGTCCCCAGAAGACATGATCTGATGGAGAGAGCCCTTGAAGACACCACCCACAAATGCCTACAACTAACAAACAGATCCAGTCTGGTGGCAAGATACAAAAACAACATGCAAAAGCCAGTTGTGTTTCTGTATGCCAGCAATGAGCAATCTGGAAGAAAAATTAGGAAAGCAGCCTCATCTACAATTGCATAAAAACAATAAAAAACAGAAATAAACTTAACCAATGAGGTGAGACCCCTGTACACAGTAAACTGTAAGACATTGATGAGAGAATCTGAAGACACAAATAATAGAACTACTTTCTGTCCTCACAGATGGGAAGAATTAATATTGTTCAAACGTCCACACTGCCCAAAGTAACCTTCAGATCCAGGGCAATCCCTGTCAAAATTCCAGCGGCATTTTGCACAGAAATAGAAAAAAAAACCTCTAAAATTCATCTGCAACCACAAAAGACTCAGAAGAGCCAAGACAATCTTGAGAAAGAGGAACTAAGCTAGAGGAGTCGTAAGTCCTGATTTCAAATTATATTACAAAGAAAAGTAATCGGACACATTAGAAAACAGTATGGTGTTGGCATGAAGTCAGATACGCAGGCCCTCAAAACGGAATGAGCACCCAGAAATAAACCCACACATAGATGATCGAGTAATTTATGACAAACGTGCCAAGAACACACAGTGGGGAGAGAGAGCCTCTTCAATACACAGTATTGGGAAAACTGGATTTGCACACACAGAAGAGTGAAGCTCTTATACCACTTAGAAAAATTAATGTGGGATGCAGTAAAGATTGAAACATAAGACCTCAAACCATAAAACTCCTACAAGGAAACATAGGGAAAGTCTCCTTGACATGGGTCTTGGTGATGATTTCTCGGATACGACGCCAAAAGCACAATCTACAAAAGCAAAAATAAACAAGGGGAACCACATGGAGTTGAAAAGCTTTAGCACAGCAAATAATCAGCAAGATTAAAGGCTCCCTATGGAATGGGAAAGAACACTTTCAAGTCATGTATCTTGTAAGGGGTTAGTACCTAACATATATAAAGAACACCATATAACAAAACCAAGAACCCCTCCCCAAATAATCCCATTTTTAAAAACCGGGCAAAGGACCTGAATAGACATTTTCCCAGCGAAGACACACGGACGGCCCACAGGCACTTGAAAAAGCATTCCGCATCCGTCCTCACTGGGGAAACGCAAACCAAACGCACAGTGAGATGGCACCTCCAGCCTGTTAGAATGGAGAAAAAGGAACCCGTGGGCACTAGTGCAAACTGGTGCGGCCCTGTGGGGAATGGGAAGGAGGCTCCTCGGAAAGGTAAAAATAGAACCACCTCACAACCCAGCAACCCCACTCCTGGGCATTTTTCTGAAGGGACTGAAATCAGGGTCTGGAAGGGAGGTCTGCACCCCCACTCCCTGCACCATTAATGCACTGGCACCGCCAAGACGTGGAAGCCGCTGCGTGTCTGTTGAAGGGACACTGCAGAAAGCGTGGTGTGCTGTGTATAGAACACGAGGGAGTGGCGTTCAACCCCAGGGAAGGACATTCTGCTGTTGGCGATGACACGATGACCTCAGAGGGCACCACCTGAGTGACATAAGGCAGAGAATATCACGTATCATATCTCTCATATGTGAATTCTAAAAGAACTAGTTTGAAATAGACAATATAGAAACCAAAGAAACAGTTGAACAGATCAATGAAACCAAGAGTTGGTTTTTTGAAAAAATAGACAAAATGGACAAACCTGTAGCCAGTCTTCTCAAAAAGAAAAGAGAGGGCACTCAAATAGACAAAATCATGAATGAAATGGACTTATTACAACCAACCCCTCAGAAATACAAGCAATTATCAGGGAATACTATGAAAAATTATATGCCAACAAATTGGACAACTTGGAAGAAATGGACAAATTCATACACATACACACTACCAAAATTCACACAGGAAGAGATAGAAAATCTGAACAGACCCGTAACTAGTGAAGAAATCGAATCAGTTATCAAAAATCTGCCAACAAATAAGAGCCCTGGGCTCTCACCCTGAAATGGTTGATTTTATGTCCCGAGCCTTTCACCTCCATCAGGACAACAATTGTGTGCCCTCCTGGCTTCCCAATCATCCTTGGGGCTCTTTCTTCTCCCTGCAGAGTGGCCCACGGGCGCCCGAGTGAGGGGCTGGGGGTGCGGTTCACCATCATAGCTGCCGTTTTTCTCAGTTATTTGCCTCAAGTGCTTCGTTTCCCCTCAGCGCCTTGCTGGCCACAGGGCTGTGCCTCGGAAACACGGCCGCGGCATTTCGCAGCGTCTCCCGCCAAGAGGCGGGGTTCATTTCCCAGCCCCGGAAGCCGGGCTGGCTCGTGGGCTGCCGTGGGGACAGGCCTGAGCAGCGGCAGGGGCCCAGCGTGGGAGGTCACAGCCCAGGAGTGGGCAGGGTCAGGGCCTGAAGGGGTGGGGAGGGCCGGGGTGCAGTGCGGCAGCGCCCGGCCGGGTGGGGTGCCTCCACCTGCCGCATCACAGCCCGCACTGGCCTCAGAGCCCCGAAGGGGGAGCAGAGGCACCCGCGTGAGGGTGGCCTGGCGTGGGGTGCGCGGACAGAGTTCACTAGGGGGCAGAGAGGCTGGCTGCGCTCAGGACAACGGCTCCGTGAGCAGATAGGCTGAGGAAACCCAGGGTCCTGGGGTCAGGGAGGGACTCAGACACAGAGGAGGGGGAAACAAGAGCTAACCCTGAAGGCTCCCTTGGCACTGGGATCACAGGTCCAAGGTCATGGTTTGTGGTACACACAGGCATGGAAATGCATGCAGATGCATGTGTGCGAGTGTGTGTGCGTGCACGCATGCAAGATGCACCCACATCCCCCTCCCTGGCCGCCGCGAGGCCCTGGAGCGGTAGCGCCCCAATCCTGGCTTCTAATTCCCTTTCTCCGTAAGTGGGAAGCGGGGTCCTGGGAGAAGTTCCCCGTCCGGGACTAGGGCGGGAAGAGCCCGTGAACCTGGGCCACCTGCTGCGCTAGAAAGGCAGGGGGCGCTCCTGGCGGGAGAGGTGACGACGGCACGGCCACCACCACGGAGGAGCCCCCGCCGGCCAGAGGTGGGGTCATCTGCGCAAGGAAGTGAGTCTCCTCAGAATGATTGACAGCCTACTGAATGCAACAGGCATGACGGCTCACGCTTTTCGAGATTAAGGAACCGTGAGCAGGACGGAGAACGGGGCATTTCCGCCATCTCAGGTCCCCTCCTTACAAAACACTTACGGAATTCCTAGAGCAGAGGAGGACTTGGCGGTGGGGACGCCCGGCGAGCCCACCGTAATCAGACGATCAAAGGTACCGCCGCCGGGAATGGGACAGAGCAGGCCGGGAGCCACCGGGCACACGCAGTGAGGACGCCAAGGAGCCTCTGCTGGGATCTTCCCGCCGGGGATGAAAGCCTCGGTTGACTCATGAGGAACATCACCACCCCCAGAGCGGAGGCGCCGAGGAAAGTGTCCTGTAACCCCCAGCCGCGAACGGAAGTCACCTTGTAACGCTGCCCCTGTATCTTTGGACCAAATTCCTGGAAGTGGTCTTGCCCTTGCTCAGTGAGAGGGTAAATACACAGGCAATTTTGCCGGACATTGAGCAGGGCAGCTGAGGCTGTAATTCCTCCACTTCCTCCAATACCCGGCAGCTGGCGAGTCTCAGCGTAGAGCCGATCCTCAGGGTAGGTCGTCGGCGACTGTGCTGCGGTGGGGAGTCCTCTCCTACTGTCCCCGAGGAACAGTTCCTCACATGTGGCTGGACTCCCCACGAGGCCAGAACTTAGAAGTTCTGCAAGCTGCGCGGCTCACACAGAACTTTACTGTCCTGTGATCTGGGGGCCCGACACGCAGGGTCAAGGTGCTGGCCAGCAGGTCCCCTCTGAGGCAGCGAGGCTGCTGCATCCCCTCAACGGGGCGCTACCTTTGTCCTCACGTGGTGTTCTTCCTGTGTGTGTCCCAGTTTCCCCTTTGAATCCGGACACCTGTCATATTGCATTAGCACACTTTCCGTGTGACCTCCTCCTAACTAATTACATCTGCAAAGACCCTGTTTCCAAAGAAGGTCACGCTCTGAGGTCCTGGGGGTTAGGACTTCAATCTATAAATTCAACCCATGACATTTCCCTCCAGTACAAAGGGCTCCTGAGCCCTCTGAACAGGGGACAACTTTCCCTAACCTTGGGTCCCAAGAGGTAAAGTCTATTCCTAATTTACTGCTGCAGGGAAGCCACCTTAACCGTGGTGGCTGAGACCGTGGTCATTTACTAGGTCCTGGTTCTGTGGGCTCAGCTGGGTGGTTCTTCTGCAGGTGTCCCCGGGGCAGCACGTGCAGCCTGGGGCTGGGTGGGGGGCAGGGCAGGGAGGTGGGGGGCTGGGCTGGGGCCGGATGGTCCAGGACAGTCTCCCGTGCGGGTGCAGTGTGACACTGATGGTGGCCGCACCTTGGTCTCTACGCAGCTTCTCACCCACTGGAGGGCCAGCTAGGGCTCCCTCTGTGGCGTCCTAAGGTCCGAGAGGGCCCCAGCTGAAGGGATGTGGCCTCAGAGCTCCTACAAGGTCCTCACACCAGAGTCTGACGGTCCAAGCGCGTCCCCGTGGCTAGGCCACCTCTGGAAGGGAAGCGCATGCCAGGCGGCAGGATACGGTGGGCTTGCCTCTCCCAGCAGGAAGCTCCACACCCCAGGCCCTCCTCCCCCTGCATGGCTGCACCGGGCATGTCAGAGGCGCTGCACTCAGTCCTGCGCAAGCCCCGCCCCCAGCCCAAGTCTGCACCTCCAGCCCTGATCAGTGCACCCGCCCGGGTCTACACCCCCAGCCCCTGTCTACATCCCCAGCCCTGGCCGGTGTGCACTCTGCTCTCAGGGCTTCAGGACTGTTGTGAGGTTAAATGAGATGCCAGGTGTGGGTCACCTTGCCCTGCCGGTGCCTGGAACAGCCAGAGCCCTCTTTCTCCCTTTCTCCTGCAAACATTGGGTCCCGGCTGGCCCTGGGCCAGCCCACCAGGAGCAGAGCCCCGTGGCCCGCTCCCACGGGTTGCTCTGACCCCAAGCTGGCTTCTCGGATATGACCCCCGTGCCCTTCTCTAATTTGTAAAGCAAACTCCGGGGAGGTGGGGAGGAGGGGTGCGGATAAGGACTCTTCACGGGCCGCTGGGTCCTCTCTGCTCCGTTCAGGACAGATTAGGTAGCCATCCATCAGCGGCCCCCACCAGGGACCAGAAGGAAAGAAAGCCGCCCCTCCCTCAGAACTCTCTGAGGAGGTCACTGGGCGGGGTGGGGTCCCCAGGCTGGCTAGGGGCCAGCCCCGCCCCACAGCTCCGGGACTGGGCACCGCGTCCCGCTGATCCTCGGGTCTTCGGAAGGCAGGGAGTTCCCTCTTTGGGGTCATTTGTTTCCGAATGTCCCCCAGAGACTGTTCCCTTGGGGAGGCGAGGCCCCTCCCTCTCCAGCAGCGGGGGTGGGGGGGGCAGTTAATGCCCAAAGGGCTGCAGACCAGCCTTTTGGAGTTGGGACCAGAAGAAGCTTCTGGGTCTGATATTTGCCCTCAGGTGTGAGCAAGGGCCATTAGGCCCCCTGGCCCAGCCCTGCCTCCCTCCCTCCTCCCTTCTCTGGCCAGGGCTCCGGCAGCTCCTCTGGGAGCCCAGGATGGTCGGAGCCGTGGGTGCACCTGTTGAGCGCCCGGACGACCACTCCCGCACCCAAACTCACAGACCCCTCCTGACACATATGGGCCCATCACAGAGCAGAGGAGCTGAGCGGCGACAGCCTGGCGGCGGGGGAGGGGGAGGGCGCAGCTCCGAAGCAGCCTCCCCGGGTGCTAGCTGAAGCTTCCCGAACACACTCTCCCACGGGCCGCGGGGCCGGTCCCGCTCCTGGTCCACGCAGCAGCCGCGGGGGCCGGCCGGGAACGGCGCCGGGTCCTGGGCAGTCGTGCAGGAGCGGACAGACGGGTGGAGACGGATCCCCACCGAGGAGGGCGCGGCTCTAGGGACCGGCTGGGTGAGCACGTTCGTGGCAAGGCAGGGGCCTTCCGGGCGGGGGGCCTGTGAGCGGGGCCTCAGGCGGGGCGCCCTGGGGCCCTAACGAGACAGGCCGGCGGCCCGACTCCCAGGACTGCGAATGTGACCTCACTCGGAAAAAGGGTCTTCGCAGGGGCAACTGATCATGTTGGAGATCCGCAGAGAGGTCACCCTGGGGTGAGGCGGCTCGTTCCTGGGGATCCTCGCGAGAGAAAAGAAAAGGGGACTGGATCACAAAGACGCACAGGGCGTGGGGGAGCATGAAGACAGAGGCGGAGAGGGGGCGACGTGGCCGCGACCCCGGGGCAGCAGAGCCAGGGGAAGGGTCCTGTGGCCGCATGACTTGGGACTGCGGCTCCCAGGCTCTGGGGAAAGACGTCTGGGGCTTGGGGCGCCGGTCTGCGGTCACCTGTGACAACAGCCCCGAGCGTCGCCCCAGGTGCCGGGCGCGGAGGTGAACCAAGGTGAGCGAGGGCGCCCTCCCGGAGGAGGGAGCCGCCCAAGGGGAGGACGCGGGATCCGAGCACAGCGAGTGCGGAGGGACGAGGGGCGGGGAGGGGCCCTGCGGGGCCCAGGCCGACGCCCCGCGTGCCCCAGACTGGGGGGCCCGGACACAGGGCTTCGGCCTCGGGCGTCCAGCCGTCCGGGCTCACGGCGTGGCCGGCAGACCCCGCCTCCTGCCGCGAGCTGGCCGAGTGGAGAGAGACGTTACCTCTGGGGTCCTTCTTGCGAGGACACTAACCCCCTGCGGGGACTGCACCCGCACGACCTCGCGGCCTCCCCAAGACCCCGCCTCCTGATACCTCCCACGGGTGTTAGGCTTCAACACACGTGGTCGGGGGAACGCACAACCGGGTCGTACCAGCCCCTCTAAGTAATCTGTGCCTCGCTGCCCCCCCGCCAGGCGTGCTGTGACCCTGGTTCCCAGGACTGTGACGGTCACTCGCTGTCCCTCAGCTCTGAGCCCCCCTTCTGCAGTCAGCTCCGGGACACTGGGGTCTGCGTCCCGTTCCCCTGGCCAGCTGGGTCCCTTCAGGCTCCGCCCCTAGGAGCGCTGGGGGCGTGGCCACGGGCAGGTCCCACCCCTTCCGGTCTGCTGCTTGCGTGTTGCCACGGCAACGCGCCTCCACCTGCCTGCCGGCTTCTCTTTCCCCTGAAGCCCTTGGGCCCAGTTTTTGGCTCACCCTCCCCCTGGACCAGTCTCAGGTCTGCGCCCCCTCCGAGGTCTGGGTCCCGCACTAGCAGCCCCTCCACGTCTGCCTGCTGGGTTTATTTTATTTAATTTTGTTCACGCTTATTTATTCATTTTCTAGAGACAGAGCATGAGTGGGGGAGGGTCAGAGAGAGGGAGACACAGAATCTGAAACAGGCTCCAGGCCCCCAGCTAGCTGTCAGCACAGAGCCCGACGCGGGGCTCAAACCCACGGACTGTGAGATCACGACCTGAGCCGAAGTCGGAGGCTCAACCGACTGGGTCGCCCAGGCGCCCCTGGCTACTGAGGTTAAATCACTCCTTCCTCTTTGCACCCCTGTCCCAGCGCTGGGGTGCTCCCCCTTCCCACGGCGGCGTCTCCTGGCCTCTTAGGGTCTTTTTCTGCCTTCCCAGGTCTCTGATGCCTGGTTAGAGGTTCTTTCCATGAAGCTCTCCCCGCTGGAAGAGCCGGTGTCTGCCCCGGGCGCCCAGCCTGAGAAGTGAGGAGAGAAGGGGACTCTGTGCCCCGGAGTTTGGGGAGTCCCGCCTCAGCCTGCTTTCAGGGAAGTCCCTCTCTGCGGTCTCGAGTGGTTCACCCGAGGTCTCTGGGAGGGGGCTGTCCAGCCTAGGGGTCTCCCAGAGCTGAGTAGTCACCGCGTGAGGAGCCCTTGAGGAGCCCCGCCGGACCCCAGGTTCCACGGAGCTCATCTCGGAGACTCGGGGCTGGATTTGGAGGCCACGGGACAGGTCAGCTGGGAACATTCATCCTGGAGCCCAGCAGGTGTTTGCTGCTCCGCTGCCCCCCCACCTCCGGGGCTCTCGGCCACTGTGAGGAGTGCCCCCAGGGCTGGCACATGTGCAGGGGGGAGGCCCCCTCTCCCACACAGCCCATCCCCGTGCTGGGGGCTCTGACAGCTGCAAGCTGAGGCCCACCGTGGGGGGCACCTCCAAGGCCAGGGCTCCCTCTTGGGCAAGGCAGGAGGACCAGGGCTGGCCTTCCCCTCCCCGCATCTCTGAACAAGAGCAGACGGGGGACCTGCGAGGTGTCCTAGAGGCTGACACCTTGCATTGCGCAGCCAGCCCCGGACAGCTGCCGGGCGGCCCCGCGGGGCCAAGACGGGCCGCACTCAGCCCAGGCTCAGTGAGTCCATCCCAGAGACAGGACCCAGGTCCCCTCCCCCGAGCGCTGTGGGATTCGGGGTCCACGGCTGCTTTGCTTCCAGCCCAGTCCTCATGGCTACAGAGTGGGCTCGGCGATCCTTCCCCAGGTTTTTGGGGTGCATAGTGACAGAGGGTCAGCACCTCCAGGAGGCTGGTTCTACGTGCCCCCCACAATTCTGTGGCTCTGGAGTTGGGGGAGCACATCTTTTTAAAACACAAAAAATAATGATAAACAATACCCAGAAGTCTCTGCTTCCTCCAAAAGGAAAAAAAAAAACATAAGAAAATAAAATCGCTCTGAGCAAACTTACTCTTTATGCAGGGAAATGGCTTTACCTCCATCAAAAGATACTTTCCCTTAAATATCATTAACGCGTTTCCAGACAGGAGAAATTTACTGCTGTTACCTGTGGACCACTATTATGCTAATCTCAAATCTAGAGCCAAAAATATGCTCTGACAACAATATGGATGCTTTTCTTTCTAGGTTGCCTCCCACGTGTGATCAGCAGATGCAGACCGAAGTGCTTTTAGCTCCTAAGGTGTGCTGGAAAGTGCCAGAATGTGGTTAAAACCACGGGCCGGGATGATGTGAACTGGGGGGAATGTCATCCGTCTGGCTTCCTGCTGCCCACCTGCTTGCCTCAGGGACCCCCACCTCCTTCTCGCTGCCGGCTCCTCCTGAGACCCAGGTGCCCCTCTGAGAATCCCTGTCCTCAGCTCACCAGATGCCCCACCTCTTCCTTACCCGCCTCACTGTCCCTTCGAGTTCCAAAGGCTTTTCATCCATGCACTGGGTCAGCCCGCACTGAAAAGAGCTGCCTGGTGCCTGCAGTGCTGGGGGGTAGGCAGCAGGGACTTGGCCCCTCCCCCCTCCCCCCTCCCACAAAGATGGTGAGGGGACTGAGCAAGGGAGGCTGGCTTTGCCCAAGGGAGCGGAGACTCTCCCTGCACAGAAGGTACTTCTGACTTCCTAGGGGGCCGGTAGAACAGTCGAGGCAGAGAGAAGGTCCCGGAGGCCAAGACACGGAGGTGTGGGTGGGCTTAGCCCCTCCTGGGCCTGCCAGGAAGGGAAGGGCTTGCAGGAGGAGACGGAGGGGAGGCGGGGCGGGCAGTTGGGGCCCCATTTGCTGGGCGACCTTGGGAAAATCACTTCGCCTCTCTAGGCCTTGGTTCCTGCCTTCTGAAATGAAGAGAGCACGAGGGTGCAATCCAGAGGCCACGACTCCCACTCAGGAAGGGCCTTGGCTGCTCGCTCGCCGCTTTTCTAGAAAGGTCGCTGAAGATTGGCGCACCCCAGGCTTGCAGTGGGGAGTCCTGGATGCAGGGAGGGCGGACGCGGGTGTAGCGTTTGGCGGGGAGCACGGGGCTGTTCGGAAATTGCTGCCTGAGATTCCAAACCCTTCTGCGTGAACTCTCCCAAAAAAGTGCTCAGTTGAAAAAAGCCAGGCTCCTTCGTGGGGGAAGTTTTCAAACCCTCCAGGTTTCCCTGGTAACGCCCGTTTGCATGCAGAACGGGAAGTGACCTCACGGGGCACCCAGGGCTTCTAGAGACCTCTTCCCAAGCGCAGACCCCGGGAGAAGGGTTAACAGCCCTGCCATGTTCTCGTTAAATCCGTCTTGTTCCGCCCTAACTCCGAGCTTGCACATACTTTTCAGTGCATTGAACCGGGGCCACGGTGATTTGTTTTTCCCGGACTCATTTCCATTTAAATCTGCTGCCCTTCGAGCCCCGGGTCTTGCATAATGCAAGAGCTCTTGAAGTGAAATCAATCGGAGCTTGAAGGAAATGGATGTGTATTCACGTCTTCTGGGGGGCTTTCTGCCCAGCACCTCGGAGCTCATGGTGTTCAATCCCTGATGGCACGAGTGTGCCCGTGCCCGCATGTGCAGAGGCTGGGCGGCACAAGGCAGTCGGTGTCCCGGGTTCAAATCCCCTTCTTCCTGCTGCTGTGCGGCCTTAGTGACTTCCCTGACCTCCCTGTGCCTCCCTTTCCTGATCAATAAGCAACAAGCAGGGTGGCCCCTCATCTCACCAGGCTGCCAGGGAACTCAGTCATCAGGTTTGCAGAAAAATCCCCCTCTACACCCCCCTCCCCCTCCCCGTGTGGAGTCAGGAAAGGGCGATTTATCAGGAAAGGGCGATTTATCTTGGGCGCTGCCTCCTCCCAAGGGAACTGAATGTCCAAAGTCAGGTGCAAGTTCGGGGCGGTGGGCCCCGTGTCGTGTGGCTCTGGCTGGGTCCAGGCTGGGGCCCATGCACTTTCCAACCTCCCACAGCCCAGCTGGGGGGCAGGGAAGCCAAGTCGGGGTCTGGCCGCAGGTGGGGACTCACAGGTGGGGACTCAGCTGTTTTGGAGGCTGGGGTTGGACCACCCGGCTGGACCTGGGACTCTAGGACCCAGGAAAGCTGAGCCGGGAAGGCGCTCAGGCCCACAGCGCTGACACACACCCATCAAAACCTCCTAAGTTCCTGGAACTCGGGAAACCAATGGCCTGACCCGTTTTCTCTGGCTGAGCTGGGGCTGGGTCCCCAGATGAGAGAAGAAAAGCCCCTGGAGGTGCAGGTAGGATCAGGGCATGCTGTGGGCACCCTTACCGGCTCTGCGGCTCACGTCAGGGCACACTCAGGTATCGGCTGCCCCTGAGGCAGGTCTCCCTTACGCAGAGAGGAGTTGATGCCTCTGCCCCGTGGGTGAGGGGGCCTGGCTGTGGATCTCTGCAGAAGCTTCCGGAGACCCACGGGGTCCCTGAGTCCACAGCATCGGGCCTGAGCACCACCAGCACCCAGCACTATCGAGAGGTCTGGGGCATTTCTCCGTTCCTGGTCCCCGACTCGGACTGAGAGCATGCTTCCGGCACCCCCTCCCCCCAGGAGGCCACACCTGGAGGCCACATGATCTCCGTCATTGTCCGGAGAGGCCAAGTCCCAGCATGGAGAGGGGAACCCAGACACCCACAGGGGCGGCTGGACGCCGGTGGCCCTGAGGCCCATGTAATCACATGAAAAATTAAAAAATCACATTGAAAACTAGAGAGACAGCACTGGTTGCTTTTGGTTTTATTTTTAACGTTTATTTATTTTTGAGAGAGAGAAAGGAAACACAAGGTGGGGGGAAGATCGGAGAGAGAGAGGGAGACACAATGTGAAGCAGAATGGGAAGCTGTCAGCACAGAGCCCGACGCGGGGCTGGAACCCACAAGTGGGAGATCGTGACCTGAGCCAAAGTCGGGTGCTTAGAAGTCAGCTGCTTAGAAGTCAGAAGCTACTGAGCCACCCGGCCCCGCCCCTCATGCTTGTTTGTTTGTTTGTTTGTTTGTTTGAAACAAACCGACCGTATGCCCCGGCAGCGGCTGGCTTGGGCTCCCTGAGGCCTGGGAGGCTCCGTGGTGAGCAGCCCTTGGTGCGTGTGCCTCCACCTCCGTGTTCACAGTGAATCTGCCCTTGAATCTGGTTTGCCAGACCCCGCCAGGCACCCTTCTGCAGCCCATGGCCCTCCAGGTCTCCAGGCAAGCAGGCAGGACCGGGGTTGCGGGGGGCTCTAGGACTGGGCACGGCCCTGCCCAGCACCCCACCTCTTGTGCCCAGTGGGTTGTCCCTAAGCCCACACCTCCCAGCCTGCGCTCAGCTGCACTGTCACCCCCCGGGACCTGGGAAGGTTGGCCTAGGCTCAGCCCCGCTGGGAGGGACCCAGGGCAGCTTGGCAGGGGCCACAGCCCGTGGCCTCAGAGCCGAAGGGAAGGCAGGGAAACAGACTGGAGGGGGTTGAGGGGAGGCCTGGGAGCCTGGCCACACACAGGCGTGCCCAGTGTCCCTGTCACTAGCCCAGCTGGCGCTGCTCTGGAGCCCCCAGTGCAGTCGAGGAGGGCAGCCCACAGGCCACCTGGGGGGCCGCCAGCAGCCCCAGGACAGAGCACTTGGTGCGGGAGCCAGAGGCCTGGGAGAGGACCTGGGGGGCTCGGGGAGGTCCTGGGGGGCTCGGGGGGGCCAAGGGGGGCTCAGGGAGGTCTTGGGGGGCTTGAGGAGGTCCTGGGGAGCTCGGGAGGGTCCTGGGGGAGCTCAGGGCTCAGGCCCAAGGCCTGAGGCAGGGCTGGCTTCCCACGTTCTGGGGACCCAGACAGTCACACAAGGCTCTGGCCTTCTTCCCTGTCACTGCCTGGAATGTCATGATGGTTATTAATTTTTGAACAAGCGGTCTGCATTTTGCCACAGAATTGTGCAGCCACAGAGGCCTGGAGAAGAGGGAGCCTCAGATCCCAGGGCCTGGGGCACAGCTGGGCCTCCCACTCTGTGCCCGAGCCACCCAGGCAGGATGGATGGGCGGAGGGTCTCTGCTCCTCAGCCAGACTAGGCCTGCCACGTACCCCTCCCCCCCAAGCCGCTTCTGCAGCCCCCCCCCGGCGGGTAGGGGGTCAAGGCTGGGCGGGAAGGTTAAACAAGCAGAGGGTGAGGGGGGTGGGGCAGCGCGGGGAGAGTATCGAGTCCCCAGCTCCCAGGGGGTCCTGCTGGGGGAGAGGAGGTCATCGGGGGAGCAGGATGGGTGGGGGGCGGGGTGATCAGCGCAGAGTGCGGGGCACCAAACGCAGTTCAGGGCCCGGGCGCGGCCTGGGTAAGACCCAGACAACCCCGCGGGCTGATGGGGGCGAAGACGGCAGCCGGCGGGGATCCAGGCCCCGGCCAGAGTCTGTGCGGAAGCTCCCAGAACCACCCCGGAGGTGCCCCTCGGAGTGCTGCGTTGAGAGCCAGCCGAGACCGAGGGCAAAGGCCGGACAGGGGCGTTAAGGTGGGTCTTTGCTTTTGCTGCTGATGCTTAAAGCGAAAGGTGCTGACCCACAGCACCGGCCGTGCAGGGGCGCGGTTGCAGGTTGCTGCGGGCTAGAGGGAGGCACCGGGGCTCCCCACTACCCAAACCCGGGGACGGCCTATGCTCGCTAGCTCCCCCTCCCCCCCCAGTGTCCGCTGGGGTCTGCAGCCTACACGTCTGGCAGTGCATTGAAGACAGTATCTCTCCCTGAGGTCTCCGGTGAAACGGGGGGTGGGGGGCAGTCTGCAGGCTCCCCGGCCGCCGCTGGGCCTCTTTATCCCCTCTGCTAAGACTCAGTTTCTCCATCTGGGAATGGGCACCCAAGGCGGCCCCTGGCAGAGTGGCTACGGGGCAGGAGGGCAAAGGTAAGGGACGAGATCGCTAATGCCGGATGCCCCGAGCGCCGCTGGCTCCAGCGAAGGCCCGAGGCCAGGTGGGGGAGCATCCAGACCAAGTGGGGAGCGTGCATTCTTGGGACCGCAGGGCCAGAATCCTGCCCCAAAGGCGCAAAAGGCTGGGAGGGCGGCAGCGGCCCAAAGGGGCGGGGAAGGGGGCGCTGGGGGGGAATCTGGGGGCTGGCGCAGGAGGTCGTTTCCTGGGGCGGCTTCTGTCTCAACGCTTGCGCTCCGCCCGGCCTCATCCTGACTCCCAGCCGCGCGCCTGGCCGCGGGGCGCAGTCCCGGGACCGCCCTTCCCGCTTTGTGCCTGCGCGGAGCCGGCGCTGGGGCTCCCGGGACCGGTGCTGGGCGCCCCGGGAACTCACCACCGCGGTGCGCCCCCGCGCGCAGTCACCGGCCTGCGTCCCGCGAGCGCGGCCAGCTAATTGCCGGGCTCCTCCGCCTCACCTTTGCTGAAAGACTCGAGCAGGCTCTTTCTGGAACGAGGCGCCGACCTAAGGGGTTGAGGGCAGTTATCCTCTCCAACTGCATCAGGAGCGGGGGCGCGGCCACGGGGTCCTCCCGGAAGAGCACCCCGAAGTCCAGGGAAATCAAGAAAGAAACCCAGATACGAGGACAGAGGCGCCAGACCCTGCTTAAAATACGCGCAAACGCTGCAGGCTGGGCAGATGGAGGGTTTGAGGGCTCGTGGATTCTCGGATTCGCGCAGGTAACCCCCTCCCCGCCCCCGCCGCCCCCCTCCTAAGTCCCGGCCCAGCCGCCCCTGTGCGGCCCCTGCGCGGGTGGGCGCCGGGTGAGGGGCCTGCCCGGCTTGCTTCTTCCCATGTAGCTGCGACTTGAGTCCCAGCGATCCCGCCGGGCCGGTGTCCAGAGAGGGGGGTGCTTTCGGGTTAGGCCAGTGACCGCGCGAATGGTCAGCGCCTTCTGCAGCCGCCTGTGTTCGAGGGGCGACCTGGCGCTCCGCGTGCCGAGTCTCCGTCTTGGCTTCCGTGAAATGGGCTAACAGGGCCTCCTGGGCATAACCCGGGGGCCTTCGGCGCCAGCGCAGGGGCTTCCCGGGTTTCTCCCGCTTCCCCCTTCCCCACCCCCCACCCCACCTCCCCTAGCCCGGGAGGGTCTGGGACCGAAGCAGGCATCCCCACCCACAACCGGATGAGTCCCCGGTTGGCTTTCCCAGCCGGGCTCCCAGACTCAGCCCCGGTCGGGGAACATGTCCAAGGAGCCGAGCTGGAGGCCTGAGCTGGGACAGAAGAGCTAGGCGGACGTGGTGCAGGCTGGAAGGGCTGCCTGGAGGAGACGATGCGCAGACTGCGCTGGGAAGGTTAGTCCCTGAGGCTGAGTGCACCTTCCCACCATCCCTCCTTCCCAGTGTCCCCTGGGTCCCCTCTGCTTCCCACTAAGGACACTGGCTTCCTGGCAAACATGTGGCACCAGCTGGGACTCACCCCTGCAGTCAGCAGATATTTGTGGCGCATCTTCCAGTGTCTAGCAAGGTTCTAGGCCCAGAGGATCCGCAGTGACTAAAGCCGGGCTGCCCTGGGGGGAGGGGGTTGGGCGGGGTGGCAGGTAGTAGGCACACGGTAGGGTGTGAGGGCCCCGAAGGTGCCGGGGCGGGAGGAGGAGGCGTCTGAGCTGGGCCAGGGTGACAAGATCCTGATGCCATGCAGGGGGTGGGGTCGGTGGAGTAGAGGAAGCACAGGATTCCGTGTCACTTGCGAGGCTGGTGGGGGTGGGGGAGGAACGGGTCACGAGGTGACTGCCAGGCTTTGGGAGGCAGATCCAGAGGCAGGGGCCGCAGGGCCTTCCCCAAAGCGGAGGCGCTGACTGCTGCGCACGCATGCGTACAGGGAGATGCCTCAGGACCGTGGGGGCGGCCTCGCCCCGCAGCTGACCGCAGCCTCCCCTGGGCCAGTGCAGGCGCGGGGTGGTGAGTCACCTCAGGCAGCCCTGGGAGGCCAGGATCCCTGTTGTTCCCATTCTCTTGATGGGGAAACTGAGACTCAAGTCCCTCAGCAAGACAGCAGTAAGCACAGTGATGGTGCGCCTGACTTGTGGTCCCCTACTGAGGTCACACCATTTGGGACATAGCTCGTAATCCCAGGGACAGCTGACACCAGGAGACAGACCCACTGAGGCCAATTCTGCCCAAAGATGCAGCAAATTCACATTCAAAGCAAAGCAGGCTTGCTGCTTCCCACGTTCACACTTTCCCCGGGGCAGCGGGGCAGGTGGGGACTGGGGAGGGGTCGGGGGAAGCGGCCATGGCCCACCTTTGCCTCTGGGCACAGCCCTGGGAAGAAGTAGGACCCCCTCCCCCACCTCGCTGGCCTGCGCAGGCCCAGGGGGGGAGAGGGGATGCCCGGGCAGGGGGCTGGCTCTCCCATCAGCTCTGGGTCAGCGAGCGATGGGTGCGGAATTGGCGCGAAATCGGGGCTGTGCAGACTAAGCCAGTTAAATTAAGACAGTGTTAGAGCCTGGGGGGCCCGATAGCCCTCCCGCCTCGGGCTCCTGCCCGGGAGGGACGGGATCAGACAGCACCCACTGAGGACGGCTTCACGGCCTGGTGCCCGCGGGGAGCCCTCAGTGGGCGCTCAGCTGGGATTTGCTCCTCTGCTCCCCCTCCCACTCTGGTGGCCAGCTGGCCCAGGGAAGGCCCCTTCCACTCGGCCTCTGTGGCTTCCTTTCCCCCAGGGGATGGCTCTCAGGGTCCCCTGGGGCAAATCCCGACTCTGCCACCTTCAGTGGGCTGCCGGGTGAATGCCACACCACCTCTCAGGACCTCTGCTCCCTCCTGGCGAAGCTGGGCCAGGACCCAGGACTGCGTGTCCACAGGGGGAGTGGCCCTGCACACTCTTCCCGCTTCTCATTTTTGTCCGCAGACCTTTCTGCCTTGTCCAAGGCTAGAGCCCTTAAGCCTCACACAGGGGGGAGGGAGGGAGGGAGAGGAGAGGGAAGGAGCCGGGGAGGAGTTAGAGGGAAGGAGGGAGAGGAGAGGAGGGAGGGGGAGGGAGGGGGGATGGAGGAATTTGGGGGAGAGCCCTCACTGTGCACTAGACCCAGGAGATAGATTTCAGGGACAGCTGAGCTCAGCAGGGGCCCCAGAGCTGGGGCACCCAGAGCCGGCATTACCCAGGGTGCTGGGGGCTCCGGGCCCCACTGGGCAGGTCTCCCCCGGCACCTGCACCGGGCGGGGTGTGGGGGGACTCAGAATCGCTAAGCCCATGGGGCCGCAGCACTGGCAGCGGTGGCCCAGGAGAGAGAGGCGCAGAGGCAGCTGATGTTCCAGAATCAGTGTTCCAGAAGGCAGTGTTCCTGGGATCAAGCAGGGCAAGCGCGGGGCTGGGGAACGGGGGGGGGGGGGGGGGGGGGGGGGGGGGGGGTGTTGGGGAACAGGGGGCCCGCCAGAGCCTGAGGGGAGTCCAGGGCCCCTGCTGCTGGGTTTGGCTTTCTGATTTATCTCCAGAATGCATACATTTTATCCGCCTGTTTACCCCTGAGCTGTACTTGTCTCCGGTGGTGGTGGTGGTGGTGGTGCTCAGCAACCCCCCCTGAGGGAGCCCCCAGCCCACCGGCCCCGGGGTGCACTCCACTCCTCGCCTGGGGACCTGACACTCCCCACTTCACAGCGAGTACAAGTCAGGGGCTCTGCCTCCACTGTTTCCGCCCCCCCCAGGGGCTGCCCTGTGCGGTGGGGGGAGATGCCTAGGACCGGAAGTGTGGGAAGCCGGGGGGGGGGGGGGAGAACCCTCCGCTGCAGGGGGGTGCTCTGCCCCAGGCCAGCTCTTCTCTCCCTTTCTGCAGAGGTCAGAACCCCCTCCCCCAGGAGGAGGCTCAGGGGTGTGCTGCTGGTGCAGGCCCAGTGCGCCCCCCAGCGCCCCTCCCCTCCCCCAGTCTGGGCAGCTCACTTCCTCCTGGCACCTGGGGTCCCCTCTTATAAAGCTGTGCCAGGAGAAGGCCGCCCTCTGGGGTCCCCCTTGCTCTCTCTCCCGTTGGCACTGGGGACGGGGTGGCCTCCTCCCTCTGGGGCTGACTTGTCAGCTACATGGATGAAACAGATGTCTCCATCTCCTCGCAGCCTCGGGGTGGTGGGGGTCCCCGTGAGCTGCGGGAGCAGAGGGGCCGGGGTGCGGCTTGCCGGCCAGAGGAGGGGAGGGCGCTGTCCACCTCAGCCCCTTGTGGCCGTTCAGGTCCCCTCCCGCGCTCCTGCTGTCACTGGCAGGACCTGGCTGGGTCCGTCCTCGTAGCAGGTGCATGTCCGTCCCCAAGAGAAAACTGAGACCCAAGGGGGCTGGGGGCTTGGGCGTGGCCTACCCTGAGCCCAAAGAATGGCTGCTTGTGGCATCCACGTCCCTGAATGAGGACAGCCCCCAGGAGCGGGCGGGACAGGAGACCCTGAGCTGGCCCTGCGGAGCGGGGCGGGGCTGGGACCCTGGCAGGGGTGGGACACCCACCTCTGGGGTCATCTGCAGGCCTTAAATGAAGAAAGTCTGTCCTTACAGACTTCCTGCGGAAGTGGAGGGGTGAGGGAGGGAGTGGAGGGGGGAGGGAGGGAGGGAGGGGTGAGGGAGGGAGGGAGGGGACTGTAATTCCCGGTCCCTGTCTGGGAATTACATTTTAGAGTCCGATTCGGGCCAGGCACCAGCTGGCCATGTGGGCCCACAGGCGTCCCCTGGGGAGTGAGTGGGTGGTCCCGGGTCCAGGCAGGCAGCGTGCCCCCCGGGGTGCGGCAGGCCAGCCCTCCCCTCCCTGACCCGCTTCCCGCTTCTGTAGGACAGTGTTGGACTGAAGTCTTAGCAACGCCGCACACCTGACCGTCCTGAGCCTCTTCCAGCCGTGCCCCCCCCCGAGTGACGTCCCCCTTACCTGTGAAGGGGAGAGCGGAGTTCAGCAAACGGGTGCCCTGGGGGCCCAGCAAACAGCTCAGTTGGGCCCTGGTGGAAACCATTCTAGCTCTCTGCCCTCCACCTTGCTTTTTGTCTTAGGAAGAGCACACGCAGTGAGCAGATTTCCACCGCAACGTGGCACTCCCCACCCCCACCCCCGCCTTGGCGCCACCGGCCTCCTCCGCTAACCAACAAAACAGTGGGCTTCCCCTGGACTCTGGGGCTGCTGGCCTTGAACTCGGGCCTCACGCGGCAGTGACATCGTCCTTGATGGATTCTGGGTCTGCGGGAACCCTGTTCTTCCCTGGCTAGGCGGGATCACAGAGCATGGGCGAGAAGGGCACGGGGGCCTCGGGACCCCTCCCGCATCCCTCGCTTCCCCGTGGAGCGCCGTTCGGGTGCAGTAGACCACGGAGAGTGTCCAGCTGTCCGCCCGTCTTCCCTGGTGGACGAGGCTGGACCTGACTCTGGCCGGGCTCCTTCCTGTGAGCAGCGCGAGGCCCCGAGGCCCCACTGCATCGCTGGGTAGTTGCTGAACAAATGATGGAGTGGATGGATGAAGTGGCCGATTACTCCAAGCCTGAGTCCACGGTCCGTGGCATGACAGGTCCTGGCTGGGGACTGAATGAGCCCTAGGGACCACTGCCCTCGTGAGCCAGGCTGGCTGCCAGGCTTAGGTCCCCCCTGGGGGCAGAATTCCGACAAGCATTTTGGAAGATGGGGAAGAGCCTCACTTCAGTTCTGCCCCACAGTAGCCCCCGCACCAGAGACTTTAAGGCACCGTGTTTGTCGGAGAGATGGTGTGGGGTGTGGGGGTGCCGGGCAGTCTTAAGGGGGAAAGCGCCTGCTTGCACCTCTCCGCACAGAAGGGTGTTCCTTCGAGCCAGTTCCGGACATGCCCTCATGGTGGAGCTGTTGGGACGGGACCCGCTCCTCCAGCCCCTGCGTGGCTTCTGCTTTTTAAGCTTTCAGAATAAATTAGCCTTCGGTGGATACCTCCTCTGTGCAGCCATTTAAAGAAGCAGAATTCCAGCAAAATCTGGTTTATTTATAGACTCGGGTCCAAGAAGCTGTTTTGTTTGAGCACACCCTCCCCTGGCCCCGAGAACGTGATGTAAGGTGATTCGGATCCGGCTGCTCTTGCTGCCTCTGCAGCCTGAGCCGCTGGGGGCACTGTGGGCTCAGAGCCCGGCCCCACCTTGCACGCTCTGTCGCTGCTTTCCGCCTGCTGCGGGGACTGGGCACAGCCTCCCACCTCGTGACCCCCGCCAAACGATTCCTTTTGGGGGGCTCTGCATAAGCTGGAAACCTCACCAGTCACGAAGGATGCTAAGCGCAGAGGCCCATGTGGGCTGCGGGCACTGGGTGAGGTTAGAGACCCGGCCAGGACGCAGGACCACACCCTGGGGGCTCGGCCTTGGGGTGAGGGCGCAGGGGACAGCATGGCGGGGGAGGGGCAGCCTCTGGCTTGCGGTCAGCGTGAAGGACACACAGGGACAGAGGCTTCTATCCCAGGGGCGCAGGCAGGACCAGACCCCAGGCCGCGAGGCTTATAGCCGCCCCCGCAGGCACGAAGGCGCTGCCATCACCGGACAGTCCCCGATGGTACAGCTGTGTGTTGTGTGAAGTCGGGTGACCAGCACGTCAGATTTGACAGGCGCCCCCTCCCTGCCCATCCCTGCCCAGTCCACACAGCTGTGCCCACCCAGACCCTGGCCAGCCTCTGGTGGGGTCCCCCCAGGCAGGGAGCCCCGGGCACCGGCGGGCAGAGGAAGCCATGTGCATGGGCGAGACCACCCCGAGCACACACACGGCTGGAGCGTGACTTGTCTGAGGCACTGAAATCGGGGGTCTCATCAAGGAAGGGGGCGGGTCCCTGGGCCCAGAGCACAAAACTCTGTCAGGCGTAGCTCTCCTCTGAGGCTGTGCAGCAGCCTGGAGCTCGCCTCTGTCTCGTGGTGACTGGGCTCTCACAGACCGTTTCTCACATGAGCTGGCCTCTTGCACAACTGGCCTCAGAGGCCCAATCTTTCCGCGCGTCCTCTCGAGTGTGAGTAAAGAGGATGGCAGGCACAGAAGATGTGGCGAGCGATCTTGTGTGGTAGTGAGCTCCCCGTTGGGAGAGGTGTGCAAGCAGCAGGTGGATGACCCCTGTTAGGAAGATCCTACATGGAGCCATTGTGTGGGACCCTCCCTCTGAATTAATTTTCCAGGACGATTTCCAAGTGTGGCTTAAAGTCAGCTTTCTGTGGCCACTGGGCTTGCGTCACCCAGGCCAAAAGAGCAAACGGCAGGTATACGGGTACGTGTGGAGGGAGCCGGGGCCAGGCTGCTGCGCTGGAGGCTGATGAGGATGTAGGTGGTGTCCTGGGCTGAAGAATGTTCCCCCGGAGACAGCACATCCTGATCCCCGAAAACATACAGATGTGCCCTTGGGTGGGAAAAGGGTCTTTGTAGATGAGATTAGTTAAGGACATTGAGATTACCCACAATTACCCAGGTGGGCCTTAAACACAGTTACATGGGTGCTAAAAATGGGAGACAGAGATCACACACACACACACACACACACACACACGTAAGACAGAGGCAGAGGTGGGGCAGGGCGGCCACAAGCCCACCAGGCTCGGAGCCCCAGAGGAGCACGACTGTGTGGACCCTTGATGTCAGCCCAGTGACCCTGATGTCAGACTTCTGCGCCCCCCCCCCCCAGATCTCTGATACACTTCTGTTGCTTTAAGCTGTCCAGTTTGTGACTTGGGAGCGTGGCCAGGGCCGGGCGTCCCCAGCTGGGTTCCCGGGGCTCCACAGCACACTCTGTGTCCTGGACAGGCCCGGAGCCCAGGCCATGGCTGCAGGGGGCCCAGCAGAAGGGTGCTTTGGGTCTGGGGGCCCCTCAGTCTTGCCTGGGGCCTGGGGCCCCCACAGGAATGCTGGTGGGAGGGCTCTCCCCAGGGCGGGGAGCTGGGGGGGGCAGGGAGAGCATCTTGGGGGCAGGCGCTGGGCTGGCGTCTGCAGGGTCTTCCCCCCACCCCTGCCAAGCCTGCGAGCCCCAGCCAGGCATGCGGCTCTGGAGAAGCCCAAGCTGGTGGGCAGATGATGACAGATGGGACGGGCGGAGATGCCATGTTAAATTCACCCCTCCGTCCAGCAAGTATCTCATCTCCTCCGGGACTTGCTGGAAAGGCTCAGTGGGTCGGAGCAGCAGAGTGCTGACAGCCTCTCCCCACTGGGCTCTGAGCCTTGGGTCAGGGGTGAGGAGGCTGGGGGGGGGGGGTGCGTGGTCACTGATTGAGACCCGAGGGGGCGGGGTGAGTGTGAGGCTGCGGTTGGTGCTCAGAGGGACAGGAGGGGGAGGAGAGGCTGGGATCTCATTAATGCACACCAGCTTGTGCTCTCTGGACTCCAAATACAGTGCTCCATTTCCGGTTCTAAACTGCCTGTCCACCCACAATGGGGCCGGGCGGGGGCGATGAAGCCAAGGGGACGGAGGCGGTCCCTTAACTTAGGTCCGCTGTACACTCTTCAGTCTGGCAAAATAAAATTAAAAGGGAGGTACACTGCCTGGCAGCAGGGGTGTGGAGGAGAGGTGCCCCATTCAGTGCCAGCGCAGGGGTGAAGCGTGGCAGCCGACGGGAAAAGCAGTGTGGAAAAGTGTGTCAGTGACACACGCACGCGCTACTGGGCCCCTCAGTCCTACTGCTGGGCTCTGTCTCCTAGAAACGCAAGGAGCCGCACCTAAAGGGACAAGGACACGCTCCCTTGTGAGGGACACAAACCCAGCGTTCTGTGGGGTCACCAGGGCCCCGACACGGTGCCTTGGAAAGGGAGATGGGGGAAGTGTGGCCCGCCAGCCACGGAGATGAATGCTGATCCGAGCCACGTGGCGGGAGTTCGTGGAGGAGTGGAGCCTGCGCGCAGCTTGTGACGTCGCCTTGGTGCTGTCTGTGAAGGTCTATGTTAGACTGAATGAGTTTAGGGCAGTGGGGGAGGGTGTACCCAGGTGGGCACTGTGGGTTTACAGGGGCGCGAGGTGGGGGGTGGGTGGACACTAACGGCGTCCATGGCAGAATGCACATGGGTCTAAGGCTGTGTAAGTGTGCAAGGGGCACGTACAGGGCATCTGCCTGTGTGCACAAGGGATAGATGTGTGGATGCCGGGGTGGGGTCATGCTGTGAGGGTGGGCGTGTGGGGGTGTGGAGGGGCGTGCTGGTGTGTGGGGAGAGGTGTGCAAATGGGTGTGGGTAGGGTTGTGGGCAGGGGTGTGCACAGAAGTATGGGTAGGGGTGTGCGCAGGGGTGTGGGTAGGGGTGTGCGCAGGGGTGTGGGTAGGGATGGGGTAGGGGTGTGAACAGGGGTGGGGGGTAGAGGTGTGGGCAGGGGTGTGGGTAGGGTTGTGGGCAGGGGTGTGCACAGAAGTATGGGTAGGGGTGTGCGCAGGGGTGTGGGTAGGGGTGTGCGCAGGGGTGTGGGTAGGGATGGGGTAGGGGTGTGAACAGGGGTGAGGGGTAGAAGTGTGGGCAGGGGTGTGGGTAGGGTTGTGGGCAGGGGTGTGCACAGAAGTATGGGTAGGGGTGTGCGCAGGGGTGTGGGTAGGGGTGTGCGCAGGGGTGTGGGTAGGGATGGGGTAGGGGTGTGAACAGGGGTGAGGGGTAGAAGTGTGGGCAGGGGTGTGGGTAGGGTTGTGGGCAGGGGTGTGCACAGAAGTATGGGTAGGGGTGTGCGCAGGGGTGTGGGTAGGGGTGTGCGCAGGGGTGTGGGTAGGGATGGGGTAGGGGTGTGAACAGGGGTGGGGGGTAGAGGTGTGGGCAGGGGTGTGGGTAGGTTTGTGGGCAGGGGTGAGGTGTTGGTAGGGATGTGGGTAGGGGTGTGGTAGGGGTGTGGGTAGGTTTGTGGGCAGGGGTGAGGGTAGGGGTGTGGTGGGTGTGTGGTAGGGGTGTGGGGTAGGGGTGTGAGCAGGGGTGTGGGGTAGGGGTGTGAGCAGGGGTGTGGGCAGGGGTTGGTGAGTGTGGGGGTGGATGGGGGTGAGAGTGGGTGTGCATGCGTGTCGTATGTGTTTGTAGGTTACACGTGTACCAGTATGCGAGTGGGTATGAGTGTGTGTCCCTGGGGATGTGCATGGAGTGTGGGTGCGTGAGGGGAACAGGGTGAGTGTGTAGGTGTGTGGGGGGTTGTGGGGGGATGTGTACGGGGGTTGGATGTGTGGGTGTGCAGGTATGTATGGGATGTGGGTGTATGAGGGGTATGGGGTGTGCCTCTGTGTATGGAGGGATGTGTGTGAGGGGCGTGCGGGGTGAGTGTGCCCGCGGGGAGGTGTGGTGTGGGTGTGCATGGGGGGCGTGGCTGGGGTGAGCGTGGGACGCGGCCTATGTCGGCCTGGGGGGGAGCGGGAGGCACAGAGCGCTGGCCGGGGGTGGGGGCGGCGGGGTCCCAGATGGCCTGGATTATCTCCTTTACGTCATCACGTATTTTTCCCATTTTCGAGTTCTCTGTGTGAGCATGTATTATTTATATAACAGAGAAGATCTTTTGTGGTGAATAAGAGATTGGGGTGAAGGCAGAGGCCTGAAGGGCCTGGGGCGTTGGGCAGGCGCCTCATCTGCGCCGGGGGTGCCCTCGGGACGCCCCCATCAGTGTGGCCCGGGGGGCTGGCCTCGGTGGGGGGCTCCCTCGGTCCTTGCTCCTTGGTCTAGGGCTCCGTGCCCAGATCGTCCTGACTGTGGCAGCCCCCCCCGCAGGGTCCCCAACCTCCTCCCCCCACCCCTGCAGGCTGGACTTGGCTGGGTGGCCCTGCCAGATGACCCTCGCCATTCTTCCCTCCCAGGGAATCATTTTGGGGACTTCTTTCTCCGTTTCTTTTTTAAAAATTCAGTAGCGCTCACACCTGGTCCACACCCCAAATTGCACCAAGGTGCAAGCCGTGTGACAGCCAGACGCTGTCCTGCCTCGTCTCCGGGAGGGAGCGTCACCCCGCGTGTCCCTTCCCAGGAACAGCAAGGCGGCACTCAGGCGGGGGCTGTGGGAGCTCAGTGCCACACGCCGGGGCTCGGGGCAGACAGCCCTGGTCTCGCAGCTCTGGAGGCCGCGAGTCCAAGATGGGGGGGCCCCGGCCGCGCTCCCCCGAAGGCTCCAGGTGGGGTGTGGGCGTGAGTTCCAGTCCCCCCGGTGCTGTCCCCACTGTCCCCGTGCGTCTGCCTCTTCAGAGAGCTCCTTCTAGAAGGATGCCAGGGTCAGAGTGTGAGCTGTCTTAACTAATTACATCCACCAGGACTCTGTCCCCAAATCGGTCACATTCTGAGGCGCTGGGGGTTAGGGCTTCAACACAGGGATTTCGGGGGGACGCAGCTGAGCCCATCACAGAAGCAGACACAGGGCGTGTGTGTGTACGTGGACCTACTGGTATCTGCCCCTCCCCCACGTACACGCGCGCTGTGCCCTGGCTTGCTCCCTTCCCCCGGCCTATTCCGGGGAGCGGGGTCCCGCATCAGGAGCACCTCCTTCTCTCCCCCGCTGCACGACACGTCCTGTGGCAGCGAGCGACCTCCACGTTGTCCGCCACCCTCCCCTCCGTCTTTCTGCGGGGGAGGTGAGCGTGGTGAGGTCACACGTGCGAAGCCCCAGATGGGGCCTGGCCATCGCGGGGGCTCCAAGTGCTCGCGGAATCCGCTGGGTGTGGGACTCACTCCTTGTGCAGGGGGGGTGAGGGCTGCCCCCCCCGGGTGTGCGACCCTGCAGCGGGGACACCGAGCCGAGCCATGTAAGGGGACTTTCCTGGGAAGAGGCTCCAGCTGGCACCCTGCACGGGGCCGGGCACGAACACGGCCTGCACCCCATCCACTCCAGGACAAAAAGGGGCAAGCCGGGCCAGACTGTGGGGTTCCCATACTGGCGCTGGCTGGCTGAGGCTTCCAGAAACTTCCCTCCAGCTGCTGGGAAGAGTTTCCCCACACTGTGGTCACCACCCTTTGTCCCAGCCGCATTTCTGCAAGTCACTTCCAATCAAGGTCACAGGCAGTGCCAGCTGTCTGAGGGTCCCCCGTGGTTCGGATAACTCTGAGCACAGCTCGGCCCCATTGTGGAAACTGAGTCCAGCGTCCCCTCGAGGTGCTCTTCGTACCCGACCCAGACGTGTCCGCGCCCCAAGCCTTAGAGACCACAGCGCCGCAGGTCTTCACTGAGGCAGGAAATGGCAGCATCCGGCCAGGCGGGACTGCGAACAGAGCGGAAGATTCTATCTTCACGCTTCAGAACAGTCCTGAGATCGTCCACCCAAGGAGTGTGTTCTGGGGACCCAGCGGGAGGCTTGCAGACAGTGTGTCCCAGTCCCCGTCCAGGGGAGCCTCTTATGCGCGTTTCCAGACGAGACAGTGCTGCCCACTGGGCCCCAAGGCGGGTCCTCCGCAGGGCTGGGACCCCAATTCTCACATTGCCGTGAAAGATGCTGAGAAAAAAACAACCAGGCGATAGATGGAGGGACAGAGATGGGCAGATGTGGAAAAGCAACGCGCTGATGGAAGGATCTAGATGGTAGGCATTGAGGTGTTCTCTGGCCGATTCTTTCAACTTTTGCATGTTTGAAAGTTTTCAAAATAAAATGTCGGAGAGAAAATATACCCCCTCGTGAGTGAGAGTTCTTGGCAAGGTCCGGGGCTTGCGTGCATCTTCTCTGGGGAGGGGGGAGGCACGGGGACCAGGGGGCCGCTCACCCCGGGGGGGACAGGACAGGACACCCACCAAGGCTGGGGTAGGGGTGAGCAGAAGGGGGCCCGGGCCAGGCACTCCCTGCAAAGGCCTTGACGGTTGGAGGTGGAGGGGTCTTCTCCGCACGGCTGGCGCCCCATTCCCAGGGTGGCTTTGTGAGGGGTGCTGACCCTGCCAAGGGGACAGGTTGGCACATCTCTTCACCTGCCCCCTCCCGCAGGGGCTGCAAGTGGGAAGGGCTGGGCCCCTCCCCTTCCGGGGCGATTCCATGGAGGGGGTGTCTTCAGGGCTAGCTGGGGGGCGGAGTGGCCCAGGCTTTGGGCGCAGGGCTCCACTCCACGGGCTCCAGTGCCCAGGCCGCCATGTTCCTCCCCCCCGCCCCTCCCCCTCCCCCTCCTCCTCTCCGTCCTCCCCCTCCCTCCCACCCTGCTCCTCCTTCTCCCGCTCTCTCTGCGAACCATCCACTTAACGCGTTATGAAAATTAGCCTCCTCTTTGCAGTGTTTAAAGGGGCACTTTCCCAGGGAGGGATGTGGCTACAGACCCTTAAAGGCCCAAATAATTTTCAGACATTGGCTCTTTTTGAAAACAAGCATTTTTAATATACACCGAAGACTCGCCTGCACCGCCATCTCCACCCCCCTCCCCGTGGCCCCTCTTGGGGAGCGGCCCTTTCCTGCCGGGGCGTCTGGGGGGCAGGGACTGGCCGATGAGCACGGAGGGCTCAGCAGCTGAGCTCAGTGTCTGATGGCACATCTGGGCAGCGCGACGACTTCACGCTGGCTGTGGCGTGGGGGCCAACCATCTGACAAGCCAGTAAGGAGGCACCGGGGCTCTGCCCGCGGCCCGGCTCCGGCCCCTGGAGACGGGTCCCTGGCGCGGCCACTGCCCTCACTCGGGCCCTCCTTCGCGCTTGGGCATCTCTCATCCACCCCGCGTGAGCCGCCTCTTCCAGGTTCCCGCTGTGGCTCCGCTTTAGCTCTGCCCCACCTCCCTGGTTACCCAACCTGCAAATGGCTCCCCGTTGCTTTGCAAACTAAGAACCTATTCTCTAGCTCTCCCCGCAGGGCTCCCAACTGCTCCCCTCCCCAGCAGCAGGTCCCCCTTCCCCTCACGGCCCAGTGCGAGTGATGGGCATCCATACAGACCGTCACCAGGAGTGCCGTCCCCGGGCACGCGCCCCACACCACTCTCGGAGGGCAGGCAGGTCCCCTCACCCCAGTGAGATGCACGAAGGCAGGGGGGCAGCCCGCAAGCCCCCCATGGGGCAGGCAGCTATCCCTGCCACGCGTGTCTTTTCCCGAAGGACCTCATCCCGGGATCTGAGGGTCCCCTGACTGAGAGAGGGGGTCCAAGACCCTTCCCCTTGAGCCCTGATGGGAGGTGAGCTGCCGTCCACAGGGCAGAGAGGGGCAGTGCTCGAGTTCCCAGGGCAGGCTCTGCAGCCCTCTCCCTCTCTCCCCCCTCCCCCCACACCCCTCTCCCTCCCCTGTGCCCCCTCCCACCTGCCCTCCCCCCACTCCCCTCTCCCTTCTCTGAACCTCTCACCCCCCTTCTTCCTCTCTCCCCCTCTCTCCACCCCACATCCCTCTCCCTCCCCTGCATCCCTCTCTCTCCTTCTCCCCTCTATCCCTCCCTCCCCCCTCCCACACCCCTCTCCCTCTCCCCCACACCCCTTCCCTCCTTCTGGCCCTTCCCCTTCCCCCCACCGTTCTCCTTCCCCTATACCCCTCCCTCCTTCTCCCCTCTCCCCCTAACTCCCCCTTCCCACACCCCTCTCCCTCCCTCTCCTCCCCCACACTGCACCCCTCTCCCTCACCCCCAACCCTTCCACATTGGTTCTGGGAACCCAAGTGGTGTGGACGCCAGGTCACACGGAGGGGACCCATGTAGGGCTCCTGGGACTGGCACCAGCCTCAGCCCTGGATAAATGAGCCACTGGGCTTCAGATGCGTCCCTTCAAGTCTTTCAAGTGTCCCCGCCAGGCCCCAAGGTCATAAGGCATCTCCAGCCCACAGACCCAGTGAGCGTACTGACAAAGGGTTGCTGTACATCACTACGTTGGGGGAAGTGTGTGACGCAGCTGTAGTAACAGGACAAGGGATATACGGCTGCCAGGTTCCTACACAGCGATTTACAAACTAGGGTTACACGGACCAGCACGGACCTCAAACTTATACTTTCAGGAGGGAAAATACACACAGGCACGGGGTGGGGACAGCATGAGGGTGAGCTAAGGCCAAATAGGATTGGGGTTAGAGAGGGCAGAAGCAAAACTGAGAGAAATGTGAATTTAAAAGTGGACATTCCTGGGGCGCCGGGGTGGCTCAGTCGTTTGGGCATTGGGCTTGGGCTCAAGTCGTGATCTCGCAGTTCCTGAGTCTGACCCTGCTTCGGGCTCTGTGCTGACAGCTCGGAGCCTGGCGCCTGCTTCGGATTCTGGGTCTCCCTCTCTCTCTCTGCCCCTCCTCTACTCTCATTCTGTCTCTCTCTCTCAAATATAAATAAACATTAAAAAAATTTTTTTACAGTGGACATTCCCTAAAATGATTCCAAAAAAACCCCCAGCTTATCAAGACCAAACAAAACAGACGGAGGCTTGCTGCAGTTTGCCGATGGAAGCTTCTGGGATTATTCCCACGACCACATCTCGGCCTTGCAGGGCACCTTTGGCTACCAGCTCTGAGCTGGGTGCCCGGGACGCAGGTGCCAGGGCACAGGCCCCGCTCACTGTCCGCTGAGAAGACCTCTAGGGCCTTTCGCTGGGATTCCCCCGACATCCCACTGAACAGGGGAGGGGCCGCTCGGAGGGGGTAAGGAAGGACGACGAGAACGGACAGAGAAGGAATGCGGGGGTGGCTGCGGGGGTGCCTCACAGAGATGGAGACTCACACAGGCTCTACTTTCCTGCACCAGGAGTCTCTCCACCCAGTGCCCACAGGTGACCGGAAACGTGAGCTCTGGCCCTCTGAGCACTAGGACCTGGGCTCCGGGCCGCGAAGGCCGCGCGTGTCCACTCAGTGCCCGGACGGAGGGCCGGAGACTGTCCCGGGCTTGAGACCCACCAGCCCCCAGAGCTGCCCGCAGGTCTGGACGCGCAAAGCCTCGGTGGGGTGATCCCGGGTCCCCACCTCTGCGGACAGTCCTGTCTCAGAACCGGCCTCTCCTCCCGCCTCGACCCAGGCTGTCCTCTGGCTCCGGAGCAGCTCTGTGCACAGAGGCGGGAGGCCTGGGCCAGCATGCTCGGCGACCTCTCCCCTCCGGAACCGACCCGCGGCCCAGCGGCGACCCTCTGCCGGCTCTACACTGCCCGCGCCCTGGGGCTCCGCCGGCACAGTCGTCGTGAACGTCTTGGGCCAGCAGCACAGGGACCCAGCGGCGGCGCTGCCCGGTGCCCTCAGGGGGGAAGCGCCCCCTGCACTCCCCACAAGGCCGGTGCGGGGGACACGGGCGAGGAGGCTCCTCTGCTCTTGATCCTCGGTCCAGACCCGGCGCGGCAGTCAGTGAGGCCGCCCTGGCCTGGGCGCACCCAGCCTCCCTCCCCACAGCCTGCCGCCACAGGGTGCTAAGTCCCAGAGCCTCACAAGAGAAGAAAGAGGCTGCGAGGTGAGGCGCCCCCGCCCCGGGCCACGCGCCTGGAGAGCAGAGAGAACAAAAGTCCAGATTCCGGAGAAAGTCCCCAGGGCAGTGGCAGCACTGGCCCCTCAGGCTGGAGGTTCAAGAAATGCGCTGAAGGTGGGCCCAGGACAACCTCTAACGTAGGGGGTTAGAAGGCCCCTTGGTCCCCGGAGCCATTGTCTTTTTATCCAGGTACCTCTCTGGCCTCAGTTTCCCTGACTCTCAGGAGGGCGCTCTGATTTGGTGATGTGGTTAGCCCCGGCTGGCACTGATCTTCCCAAAGGACTGAGCTTACCAGTTCTTTCCTTGGCTCAGCCCCTTGGGTCTCGGATGCGCAGCGTCTAGCCTCCGCGGCTGCCGGCCGGCAGAATCCCGCCGGCTCCGAGGCCTCGCCACTCTGCTCCCCCATCCGACTCTGGGCCCAGAATACCGGAATTCGGGCCTGCCAGAGCCACTTACCCTACGATGTACTCTCTCCTCGCCTCGCCTCTGTTTTCCCCTCTGGAAAATGGGGTTGACGCTCCCGGCCGCTGTGGCTGAGCTGAAACGCGGAGAGCCGGGCGGCGCGGCTGGACAGGGGCCCCAGCTGGCACTGGGAGGCAGGACGTATCTCTCCGAGATAACCCGCGTCCGGGGAAGCCAGCCCCACCCGCGCGACCGCGCTGTGACCCGGTGACTCGGCCGTCACCTGCGGACACGGCTCCGGGGGCGGCGGCGTGGGCCAGGAGGCGCTTTTCTGCCACCGCGCTCCCGGCTGCAGCGATGGGAGGAGACTCCCCACGGGTTCGGAGTCCAGGAACGGAGGCTCAGGGAGGCTGGGGCCTGCCCCGCAGACCGGGGCGACCAGGGGCAGGGGCTCCCGCCGCCCCCCGCCCGCGGCCCGAGCCTCCCGGGAGGGGGCCCCCGGCGCGCGGCGGACCGGGCCGCAGGCGGGGGTGCGGCGAGCACCTCCCTCGGCTCCGAGGCCGGGCCGTGAACGCACTCCCCTCGGCACCGAAGCACACTTTATTACGTGGAAGCACTGAACTCGGCCACAGCCTTGCAGCCCCGACACCGGGCTCTTACAAAACGGCCGAGGCCCAGCGTCTTGCGGTGTCTCGCAAGTCGCGGGGTCTTCACGCCCCGCTCGCGCGCTCACACACGTGCACACACGCACATACCACACTCGCGAGCGCGCGCGCGGCTACTCGCGCCCGGTCCGGCGCTCGCCCCGCCGCGAGGCAATTGCGGCCCTGGCCGGGCGCTGATTGGCCAGCCCGGCTCTCTTCGGGGCCCCGCCGCCAATGGGCGGCCGCCGGCCGAGGCCACGCCCCCTCCTCCCTCCCCCGGCGCCGGGCGGCGCGGGCGCGGGCGCGGGGAGCGGATCACGCGGGGCTCGCCCGGCCGCGACCCCGGGCCGGGGCCCCCGCCGCTCCCGCCTCGGCCGCGCGGCCTCCTGCGCGCCCGGTCCCCACCCCCCACGCCGGCGGCGTCTCCGCGCCACGGTCGCGCTCGGGGCCCCCCGGCGGCGTCCCCGGGCCGCGCCTCCGCCCCGCCCCCGCTGGCCCCTCCCCGCCCCTCCCCGCCCCCAGCGGGGCCGGCCCGGGCGGCGACCAGAGCGGCGACGTGAAAGGCGAGCGAGGCGGCTGCCCGGCCGGCTGTCGGCGCGCACCCGCTCCCGGCCCAGCCCAGCCCCGCGCCGAGGCCGCCGCCCGCCCGGCGGGGCCCGACGCCAGCGCGCCCGGCGGCGGCTGCACGGCCCGGCCCGCGCGTGCGCCGGGGAGCCGCGCGCGCCTGTGTCCCCCGCGCGGCCCGGGACCCCGAGGAGCCCGGCGGAGCCCGACGCCGGGCCCGCGGCAGCGATGCCGGACGAGCTGACGGAGCCCGGGCGCGCCACGCCGGCCCGCGCCTCCTCCTTCCTCATCGAGAACCTGCTGGCGGCCGAGGCCAAGGGCGCCCGGCGCGCGGCCCAGGGTGCGGGCGGCCGCGAGGACGAGGACGACGACGACGGCGACCCGGAGGACGCGGACGCGGAGCAGGCGCGGCGGCGGCGGCTGCAGCGGCGGCGGCAGCTGCGCGCGGGCGCGGGGCCCGGCGGGGAGGCGCGGGCGCGGGCGCTGCTCGGGCCGGGCGCGCTGGGCCTCGGGCCGCGGCCGCCCCCCGGGCCCGGGCCGCCCTTCGCGCTGGGCTGCGGCGGCGCGACGCGCTGGTACCCGCGGGCGCACGGCGGCTACGGAGGCGGCCTCAGTCCCGACAGTGAGTGAGGGCGCCGGAGGGGTGGGGGGCCGGGCGGTGTGCTCGGGGACTTGGGGTTCGTTGGAGGCCTTTCTGGGCCACCCTCCTCGTGTGCCGCGGGGTCGGGGTCCTGGGGAGCCCCGGTTGGGCGGGCCTGGGGGCCCACTCCCTGGGACAGGGTCCCCATGCGGGAAGGAGGCTCTGCGGGTCCCAGGGAGGCTGGTGAGCCTGCGGAGAGGAGTCTGGGGCCCGGGGACGCCAGGCGCTGGAAGAACGATGGAGAACGAGGCAGAAAGCAAGCCGAGAGAGGGCGGGTGAAGAGGGAAGGATGGAGGAAGAAGGAGGGGGGCGTGGGGAGAGGGGAGACGGGAAAAGAGAACCCCCCCGGTGACGGCGAGAAGGCCGGGGCGGGTCGCGGCGGCGAAAAAAAGAAAACAAAGTAGAGCCGGACAGGAACCGTGAAGGGGGCTGGATCGAGGGAGCCGCTGACTGGAGGCGGGGGTGCTGGATAGCTGGGCGCGGAACATCTCTGTGCCCCCGCAGTCCCATCTCCCTGGGGAGCCCCGCAGACGGGGCCTGGGCCCTCCCAGGCACCGTGGCCGCAGCTGTGCCAGGCAAGAGGGAGCCCCTTCTGAAGCCCCCAGGCCCACCCCTCTCTCTTCCTCCCCCCCCCCCCCCCCCGCCTTTGTTCCCTGCTAAGGGCTCAGAGGCTGGGTGTAGGGGTTCTCCGCCCGAGGTGCTCACCCCCCCTGCCCTGAGCCTGCTCCTTCTCCCCGGGGTCGCCGCCCCCTTGGGGACCTGCCCTTTGGAGGAAGGCCCCTGGGAGGAACACTAGGAAGTCATTCCAATTCCAGTTCTGGTCCCCAGGCTTGGCCAGCACCCCCTCTCCCCCCGCGCACATATATGCACACTGTAAAGCCCGCTGTGGACTCTTCCAGGCTCTTGCTCGGAAATCCATTAGTGTGTGCTGGGGGGCTAGGTGGGCCAGATCCCTCTCACCTCCTGGATAACCCCCCTCTCTGGAGTGGGGGAGACCCTTTCGCAAAGGGACCCTGCTCCCCGAGCCCATCCCCAGGAAGTGTGTCGCTCACACTGGCTCAGGTCTCAGTGGTTTCCCTGAAATCAAGTGACCAAATATAGCGTCCTTCCACGAGTGTTTCCGAGAAGGTGTGGCGGGGTGAGACATGTCCCCCACCTTGCCCCAGAGTTTCACCTCCCCCTACAGCCCCGGGGCGGGGGTGGGCAGCTCCGGGGGACGTGGCTCCTTATTTCGTGCGATGCGGGTTAGGGTCCGGTTTCCCACCTGGGCTGGCAGGCCTGGCTGCGTGTCTTGGGGTAGCACATGAGCCTCTGTGAGTCTGGGGGCTTGGGGCGTCAGGGGGAGGCAGAGGCCAGCCTGGAACCTGACTCCTTGTCAGCACCCAGAAAGCTCACAGCGCGGGGAGGGGGGGGTCTGGCAGGGACGCACACGGACCTGCACACCTCTGTGAGCACAGGGGTACAGCCGAGCCACACACACAAGCCTGCCGGTGTTTGCACGCCTCGCGAACGCTCGCACTGCCGCCACACCACTGTCTTCCCAGGGCTGGCGGGGGCCGCACGCCCCTTACACTGCCCCCCTGCCAGCCTTCGCGCAGGAGGCTCTGGCCCAGGCGACGGGCTAAGTGGCCTGGGCTGGCCCGGACCCTGCAGGCTGGCCCCTGCCGATTTCCAGCCGGCCTGGCTTCTTCTTCTTTTTTTTTTTAAATGTTTTTTATTTATTTCTAGGAGAGAGAGAGAGACAGCGTGAGCAGGGGAGGGTCAGAGACAGAGGGAGTCACAGACTGAAACAGGCTCCAGGCTCTGAGCTGGCAGTCAGCACAGAGCCCGACGCGGGGCTCGAACCCACAAACCGCGAGATCATGACCTGAGCGAAAGTCGGACGCTTAACCGACTAAGCCACCCAGGCGCCCCAGCCGGCCTGGCTTCTGGACAAGCCCTTGGGCCCCGGGCACCACCCCTTGCCAGCCCCGGGGGGCACCTCCTTGTGGGACATGGGGTGGAGCTCGGAATGTGGAGCCTGAGCTCAGGGACCCCTGTGGCCTTCTGTAACCCCGAGCCCCCAGGCTTGACCACGCACGGTGTTTGGGGTGCGGGTGCAGCTGCTGTGTTTTGGCGGAGCCCTAACTGTGGGCGCTCCCTTTGAGCACAACTCGGGGGAGAGCGGACATGTATGTCTCTGCGGGCTTTTGGGTGAGGGGTACAGGAAGTAGGGAGTGAGCCTCCGCCAGTGTCACCTGGAGTCTGGGGGGCTGTTTGCATTTGTTTCTTCTCGTCTTGGGGTATTTCTGTGCAAGCGGGAATTCTGCACTGGCTTCTGAGTGAACGGGGTGGGGTCACTCCAAGTCTTTATTTCTGAGTCTGGGGGCTTGGTGTCGCCTGGGTGCTGGGGAGTGTGGGCCCGGGTGCTGTGTTCCCGGCATCCACCCTCGGAAGGGTGTCTTTCCTCCAGCCCTGTTGTGCCTGCGAGTCTTTTCCTTGCTTCAGCGGAAGGAGCCAGTGGTTTCGGGAATCACTGCTGTGTTTCTGTTTGCATTTTTGTGTCCCCCCCCCGCCCCCCGTCTTCCTCTGTCCTGCTGCACTGTGGGTGCCGTCGTGAGTGAGAGCGAGCTGCCCACTGCCCAGCCTGCTGGCCTGGAGTCTTGCTCTGGTCTTCGAGCTCACCTCCTCCCGCCCTGCCTTTCTCCATCCCTGGGTGAGATCGCGGCAGCGGTGCGGGGTGCAGGGCCCCGCGCAGGGACTACGTCCGTGCGTGCAGCTCTGGGGCAGCTCTTGGGGGCAGGGGGAGCAGCTGGCCGCAGAGACGGGGTCTGGGGATCAGCCCCGGAACCAACCGTGTGCCCCTCTCTCCCCTGCAGCCAGCGACCGGGACTCACCGGAGACGGGCGAGGAGATGGGCCGCGCGGAGGGCGCCTGGCAGCGGGGCCCCGGGCCGGGAGCGGCGCAGCGAGAGGCGGCGGAGCTGGCGGCGCGCGGCCCGGCGGCCGGCGCGGAGGAAGCGGCGGAGCTGGCGGAGGCCCCGGCGGCGGCGGGCGAGGCGCGCGGCGGCGTGGGCGGCGGCCGCAAGAAGAAGACGCGCACCGTCTTCTCGCGCAGCCAGGTCTTCCAGCTCGAGTCCACCTTCGACCTGAAGCGCTACCTGAGCAGCGCGGAGCGCGCCGGCCTGGCCGCCTCCCTGCAGCTCACCGAGACGCAGGTGAAGATCTGGTTCCAGAACCGCCGCAACAAGTGGAAGCGGCAGCTGGCGGCCGAGCTGGAGGCGGCCAGCCTGTCCCCGCCGGGCGCGCAGCGCCTGGTCCGCGTGCCGGTGCTGTACCACGAAAGCCCCCCGGCCGCGGCCGCCCCCGGGCCCCCCGCCGCCCCGCTGCCCTTCCCGCTGGCGCCCGCCGCGCCCGCGCCGCCCCCACCGCTGCTCGGCTTCTCCGGGGCCCTCGCCTACCCGCTGGCCGCCTTCCCGGCGGCGGCGTCCGTGCCCTTCCTGCGGGCGCAGATGCCCGGCCTGGTGTGAGCCCCACCCGCGGCGGCCGGAGAGCTCTGGGGCGCACCGGCAAAGCGTGGGGGAGACCCGGGGCGCCCCGAGGGCCCCTCTGCGCCTCATGGCAGGCCGCCGCCGCGGCCCGAGTCCTGTCCCAAGCTCGTCCAGAATGTAACAGGGATGCCTTCCGCCGTGGCTTCTAAACAGGCCAGAGGCCTGGCAAGGAAGAGGGTGTCCTGAGAGGCAGCGCCCCAGCAGGCAGCCCGGAGCCCCCACCGGACAGGCCGCGCAGCAGCCGCGCCCCTGCCGCCAGAGCCGACCCGGGCCACAGCCGCGGCAGAGGGCTGTCAAGGTGCTTGGAGGTGACCGCTCCCATCATGCCCCCCCACAAGCGTCCTTCCCCGGACTGCGCTGGACCCCGGGCAGCAGGCCTCCGGAGGACTGTGACAGCCTCGTGGCCTTGACAGTGGGCCCAGCAGAGGGGAGCCCCCGGGAGAGCCGCCTGCCAGGCCGCCCTTCTGTCCGGCTGTTTGCTCCGCGCCGGCCCAACGGGGCTTCTCTCCTGGGCTGCGCCTCCAGTTCTTCTGGCAAAGACTTTTTTAAAAATGAATCTACTTATTTGCATAATGGAATAAAAGGGACATTTTCTGGACGCTTTCTGCCGCTCTGTGGTCACTGGGGCGGGGCCCTCCCAGCGGCAGCGGGCTCCGGGGGTGTTCCTGGAGCTCTTTCCAATGCGGGATCGGGACTCGAGGTCTGGGGACTACCCCCAGCCCCCGATGGGACATCAGGGGACAGCATGGCGGGGAGGCAGAGGGGACTGTGTCCCACAGTGCTGGGGCCTCCACAGAACCCGAAGGCACGTCAGGTGTGGTAGCACCCATGGGTGCTCCCCTTGGGCACAAGTGGCCACCAGCCGTGTGGCTCCCACGTCCATCGCCATCTCTAACTGTGCCCTCTCCTCTCCGGGCCCAAACGAAACACTGACGGTCCCAGTAAGGTCAGGTGGCAACGCGGCTCTTCAGCCCTGCCCCTCCCCCGGGCGTCAGGGTCTCTGGCAAGCTGGGGGGCGAGCCGATGGGCTCTGAACAAAAGCTTATTCCAACAGCCCGCATTAGGGTGGCCGTCCTGCCTCCATCAGCCCCCCGAGACCGGATTTTGGGGTGAATACAGGGTCCCCCGCAGGGAGTTTGGGGGAGAGACTTTATTAGGCGAGCTTCTCTATGGGGAGAGAGGTAGTTTGGGACTTGAAAGGGTCACTTCTGTAACAGAATCGGGTCCCCTTGAAACCTGTCTCTGTCCCTCAGCTTCAGGCTCCCGGGTGGAGACACACAGCATCTGGGCCACCCTAGGGGCTCGGTGCTCTCAGCGGTGGCACCAGACGGCCCAGGAGAAGGCGCCATGGGGGTCTTCCCTGGGCTGGAGGTCCATCTGTCTGTCTGCCCTGCCATCCAGCTCCCTGACCTGGAATCACTCTCTGCCCGGCTGCCAGAGCCCCGAGGCGGGTCCCAGAAAGCCGGGCTTCCTGCACCTCTAGGTCCCTGCCTTCGGGCTCACGGGGCCGCAGCATCACGGGGTGCGCGTCTGGGGACACTCTCGGGGTCCCTTCCGCAGCCCAGCCCCCGCCCCCCAGCTGCCACCTCAGGGTCCCTGCAGCCCCTCCTGGGCTGACTCTCCTCTTGCTGGGCGAGGGGGAGCCACCCACCCTGCTTTTCTCCAAACTATAGGCCTCGTTCAACTTTGGGAGGGATTTACAACCCCTTCAATAAAACGAATTTGCTGCTAGTTTATTTTCAAAGGCCGCTTCCCGGTCAGCGGCCACAGAGGGGAGTGGGGTGGCCAGGAAGCCCCTCGCAGCCACTGCAAGGGCAGCGCACTCCATCCCCCTCCCTCCCCCTCTCCCCCTGCAGGCCTCTGTACCCGCCTCAGTCGCCACCTGGGGCCCCAGCCCTCTCTTCTCTGGCTTTTGTGGAGGCGGCCCTCGGCTGCCAGCCTTCCCCGGGGGGCAGGACCTGGAAGCCGCCATCCACGCTCTGCCTCCCCTGAGTGCCCTGGCCCGCGCCCCTCGCTCATTGCACCCTCTCCGCGGCACAGACAGCCAACGTCACGGGGACTTTGGGACCTCACAGGGTACAATCAAAACCCAAGTCAGAGGGGTTATCAGTACGACACAACCGTTTTATTTAAGTGTTTGTGGCTGGTGCAGGGGTGCGTCCCCGAAGGTGCTCGCCACTGGTGTGGGTCCGCACGGGAGCCCCAGTGGCGGGGGCCACAGGTGCGGGAGAAGGGAGAGGAGGTGCCGCACGTCCAGAACCTCCTCTCTGCTCAGCAGGAAGCAAGAGCTTTCACAGGGCGCCCGGCCTCCCGCCGTGTCACAGGGAGGCAGGGTCCGTGGCTGCTGCGGCGGGTTCACAGAGAAGGGCTGTGTCTTTCCCCGAGCAGGGAGAGGCTGAGCTGTCGAGAGGCTTCCTTGCCTGTGGGCTCTTCCTCTGCACGGAGGAAGCCAGGAGGCGGAAAGAGGGGCCATCCGCTGGCTGTGCTGGAAGGGCCGGGAGCCAGGAGCCCTACAGACAGCGGATCCAAGCCTGGGTCAGACCGCCAGGGCTCCGGGAGGCTGGCTCTACCCCATAGCGACCGGCATCCTGGGTGTCTCAGCGGGGACGGCACAAACCAGTGCAAAGCAATGCGTAACACGCAGCCCAGGGAGCCCTAGAGGGCGCGCGGGACCAGGCTGGGGACGCGCCTGGCCCCAAGCTCCAGCAACATCCGTCACCTAGGGGCGTCGGCTCCGCAGAAGACGAATGCCTTCCACCCAGTCATGCCGACCTGCCCTCCCCTTCCCGAACCCACCAGCCTCACCTTCTCCTCCAGCCGAGGCCCGATTCCCGCCCAGGGGGCTGCCCAGGGCTTCGGCGTGCAGAGTCCCTGAGCCCAGGCGGGGCCAGCAGGGGCTGCACACCTGGGCCAGGCCCACTCCCTCAGGGGCCTGAAACAAAGCCCTTCTCTGCTCAGAGGCCTCAGTTTCCTCCTGGCAGACCTGCGTGAGGAGGCGGTCTGTGGCCTGTACACGCTTCGCTTTCTCTGATCCGAGCAAGGCGTCAAGGTACCGCAGGCCATAGGGACGGTCCCCTCCAGCGTCGAGGGCCCACACCGCCGTGGGACTGGGGGATGACCCGCTGTGTCTGCCCCTCGCAGCCCCCCGCCCGGGCACTACATTAGCTACCTGTACACCCGTCCCCTCCGCCCCCAGCAAAACCTATGAAGGGGCATCGGGGAAGGCCACGGGAGGCTCGTGTCCTTCCTTGGGTCAAAGGCAAACGTGGACTTGACATCCAGCCAAGCTCATGTTCCCCGAGAGCCGGACCTGCCTTGCCTCCCCACCTGCCCTGGCACGCCAGGCCCCTGCCCAGAGCCCTGGAGAGGGTGAGAGGGTCCTAGTGGGCTGTTTCCACTGTGAGCGGCAGAGCTCTGGCCTCTGGCCTCCAGCCACCCCGCCCCCAGGGCCTCCCACTGACGTCCCTGTTCGGTCCCTTCTCATCAGGTTAGAGGTAGCCTGTAGCCTCCCCCCCTCCCCCCAAGCCTGGCCACGTGGGAGGTTTCCCAGAGCCCCGCTACCCGGAAGGGGCAGGGAGCTGGCCGGCTGGTCACCAAGAGGGAAACAGCAAGAGCCAGGTCTGTCTCTCGTTTTCCAGTGTCCGTAAGTGTCTCCCTCCCTCGCATCCTTGGTGGCTTTCTGGCCCCATCTAGCAATTCTCAGAAGGGGAAATTAGGTTCCAGGGGGAGCAGGGTCTCTGCCTCAGGGCCTCCATGAAGTCACTCAGCCATGAGGCCCTTCAACTTTCTTGCTTACACCTTGTGCGAAGAGTTCAGCTGCCCATCCCCGGGGCCCCCTCCACCCCGGGCTCCCTGCCCCCGGCTCCTGTGCATACTCAGGCAGCGTCCCCACCTTCCTTCCTACCAGTCCAAAGCGTCAGGATAATCCCCTTGGGCCACTGTGTCCCCCTTCCAGTGGCCAGGCCAGGCCACCCCCAAGCTGCCTGCCTATGGAGAGGGGGTCCCACTGGGAAGTGGGGTCTGGCCTCCTCCAATCCGTCAGCCAGAAGCAGTGCTGGGCTCCGGGATCCAAGCCGGCTCCCCAAAGTGGTTTGCCCCCCGCAGGCGAAGGGGTGAGGGGGACGGACGGCCCTTCCCAGGTGGATCGAAAGAGGTCTGTCAAGTGTGACAGTTCTGAGCTCTGAATCAGGATGACACCATGAGACAAAGCCTCCAAGAAAACAATCAAGAACCTGGACACAGCACATGGCTCCGCCGCCGCCTCACTGTGCGCCCTCGCCAGGCTCTGATGCCACTGGCCTCAGTTCTTGTTGGCTTTTTAAAATTATTATAAAAATTATAGTGCTTTTTACTGCTTATCTGGAAATTGCAGTAAGGTCGACACAGAAGTATGCTGTCTGCATCTCCCTCATCAAAGGTCAAGGGCCTCTGAGTGTGGGGCCAGTTGTGGATTTATTGTTAGGTGATTTATAGCCGCGAGGTTAATTTTCAAAAGTTCTTACCGCTGAAGACTACAGCTTACGTATTTACCAAGGAAATTATGTGATGTCTGCGTTTGCTTACAAATATCGAATAACAAATCAGTGAAACAGGGGAAGCGGAGGAGAGGACAGACAGCACTGGCTTGGTCAGGAGTCCGTAATTGTTAAATGGGGGGTGGGTACCTGGGGGCTCGTTTTAAGGCGTCCTCTACTTTGTTTTATATTTGAAAACTTCCACAAGAAAAGTGCTTTAAAAAGTGACCATCGGGGAAACATCGGAGGGATGTGCTCCCAGCGACGGATTCCCCACGTCCCGGCCCGAGTCCCTGGCGGGCGCGTTTTCACTCCATCGGGGGTCTGGGCTCGGTCCGCCCACACCCTGTGCGCTTTCTGTTTCCCCTGCTCGCTGCGAACCGGCACTTAAAACCCGGCGCGCTCCATCTCTGCGAGTCTGTTTCAGGCCGAGCTTTCCTCTTCCCCCGCGAGGGTCTCCCGGCCTGCACCCCTGCCCGCTCGCCCGGGAGCCCACCCGCTCCCGGGGCGCGGATCGCCTCCGCGGGGAGGCCTGAGTCCCGCGCTGGGCGCAGCGGGGCGGCAGGAAGGGTGGGCCGCCCTCGGACGCGATCCCCGGCCGCCTGTGCAGCCCGCCCCGCGCCGCCGCGGGTTTGGGGGACCGAGCCCCGGGGCGGTCCCTCTGGTCCGCGTTGGTGTCGTGGGCTTTCCGGGGCTTTGTCCTTTCACCCCCGACTCTTGTAGGAGTTGGGGTGGGGGGCCCGTGGCTGGGCAGGAGACCCCCATGCGCCTGGGGCTCCAGCCCGGGAGCTAGACCAGTCCTAAGGGGGCGCCCCATGCCCCGGTGAGGGCATCAGCTCCCGGATCCCGGGGCTGTGAGGGCCCAGGCGGGGGGGCCCCTCAAAAGGCCGGCGGGGAGCCGGAGAGGCGCACGCGGGGGCTTCTGAGACGCGGGCCCCCATCCCCGAATTGCGGGTGTCGCCAACCTCTCGGGGAGCTGGGGTCTAGCGGACGTTGCTGACCCCCCACGACACCGGCGGGGCCTCCCGGACTCTCCGCCGGCCCGGCCGCGCGTATCCGTCTTCGCTCGGAGTCTCTCGCCTTCCTCCTCGGCCCTCCTCCCAGCAGCGCCCGGGATTCGGCCCTCGCGTCCGTCCCCGCGGGCCGCGGACCCCTTTGTTCCAGCCCCCTCTCCGGGAAGCGCTTCCCCCCCTTCTGACGTGCCCTGCTGGGAGTCGGGGAGGCCCGGGCCCCCTAAAAGGTGTCGTTTCTTTCCGGAGGCGTCTCCTCCACTTAGGCCGTTGGAGGCGCGCACGGGTCCCGACCCGCCGAGGCCTGCGTCGCCCGGCTCGGGCTGCGGGGAGCCGGCTTCGCCATTTCGCGTCCGGCCCCGCTGGGCCTCTCCAGCCGGGCTCGTCCCCTCCCCGGGCCTGAGCGGCCCTCGGGGCTGCCCGAGCTGGAAGGAGAGGCCCTGGCCGCGGCGCCGGCTCCCGGGACCCGGCGGACGCCGCGCGCCGAGCCGCCTCCCACCCCTCCCCGGCCGCCGAGCGCGCAAGGCCAAGGCCGCCGTACACCCCCGCCGCCCCGGGCGTCCCGGGCGCCCCGCCCCCGCCCCGCAGTCCTTCCGGCCCCGCCCCCACCCTGCCCGCCGGCGCCCGCGCCCCCTCCCGGCCCCCCAGCGCCGCTTACCTGGCGTCTTGGTGGCGTCTCCGAGTCTGGCTCGGCCCTCGGGCCCCGCCCCTCGGTTCTCACCTCGCCCCTTCCCGCTCCCCTCTCCCCCCGCCCGTCCCTTCCCGCCTCGGCCTCCGCGCTCACGTGCAGAGGCGGGCCGCGAGCTCACGCTTCAGGGCCGGGACTGGGGCCGGGGAGAAGGGAAGGGCCCGAGCCCGCCTGGGACCCGGCAGGCTTCTGGGAGGCGGCGGTATGAAACCCGAAGGCTGGAGAGGAGTGAAGCTCGGGATGTGCGCAGGTGGGGAGCTGGCGGTTCCCCTCGAGTCTTGGCCCATGATGGGGGGCGGCTCCACCCCCCGTCTGCTGTCTGGCTCTCGGGTCTGGCCTCCTCCCCTCCCAGTCTTCCCTCCAGGAAGAACGGGGCGCAAAGTGAAGATCGCAGGCCCCTGTCCTGCCTCCACCCGCGTCTGCGCGCCTTTGGGAAACTCACTTCAGTCTCTGAGCTCAGCTCGCCCCTCCGGGGCACGGCCGGGATGCTCAAACCCCGTGGTCTGGGGCGCGGAGAGTCAGGTGGCCCCATCCTCCATTGACACACACAGCCGCGCTGCCACTGGTTCTCCAGGACGGCCGCGCGCGCGCCCCTGAGGGTGCCCCCGCGCCGGGCCCCGCAGGCCGCGCACGCACGCGCAACGGCCCTCCACGGCCACGGCTGCACCCCTAACCCTGCGCGCGCCTTCAGCGCCGCGCTCTGCCCCGCCAGCCCCGAGCCCCCCTCTCCGGGGCACAGAACTCCTCCGCCCTTGGCCCAGGCGCGAGCAGAGACTCCGCGAGTCCCAGCGCCTGTGCCGCACCCCCCCCCCCCCAGGACGACGACGGAGCCTCTAGTCCCAAACACAGCCCGCTGCAGGAATTCCGTATCCAGAAGCGGACGTGGACCCTGGCCCAAGGCCCCCTGCAGAGGTGACGGCCCTTAAGCCCGCGCACCTTACACCGGGGCCTCCTTTCGTCTGGGAGCTGATCAAGCGCTTCACCTGAATTGCCTCAAAACACCCCCATAAGGCCCTGGGCGTGCTGTCCCCGCTTTAGGGGGAAGACCGGGGTAGCGGTCCAACTCCAGGCCACACAGGCCGCGCGGAAGGCAGAGCTGTGTTCAACGCGGCGCGGCGGCGCCGGGGACCGTGGGGGGCTCAGCTCCTGGGCCGAGGTGGGGGCGAGCAGCTCCTCACCTCGGAAGGTCTAGATCCTCAAGCCCTCTCCCCTCCCCCTTCCTCTCCCAGTAGGACTTCCGGCCCCTATGTGGGTCCCCTACATGGGGGCGTCTGAGGCGGTACCCCACTGCACAGCGCCCTCCTCGGGTGTTCTGAGGCCCTCTAGGATGGCCAGGGTCTGAGACGGAAGCCCCCAGCCCGCAGAGACCTGTGTGCCCGATTACTGTGTGCCCAGCTACGGGGTGGGGGCGGGAGGAGGGGGCCGAGACACAGTGATCCAGTCGCACTGGCTCGTGAGGATTCAGACGGTTTCTGTAGATGGGAGCCGCTTAAACCCATTCCCTTCTCTGCGCCCGCGCGGTTCGGTTGGTTGAGTCTCTGATTCTTGCTTTTGGCTCCGGCCATGATCTCATGGTTTGAGACTGAGCCCCACCAGCAGCTCTGGCCTCACAGAGCGGAGCCTGCCTGGGATTCTCCTGCCTCTCTCTGCCCCTCCCCTCCTCTCAAAATAAATACACTTAAAAAAAAAAAAGCAAGCTTTAAAAAAGATTCCCTTCTGGGGCTGGTGACAGACCCTGGGCCACTTCCCCAGCAAAGGGCCCCCGGAAAGGGAGTCTGGCCAGCCTGTCTCACCCCCGTTGTAATTTTACAGACAAACCCCATGTGGCCCGGAGAAAGGCAGAGACAGGCTGCTCAGAAGCCGGAAGCCAGCCACCTCCCCGCCTCCCCTCTGCTCCTGAACTGAGCCGCCGGTTAGTCCAGCGCCAGGTCGCAGGCCCCACGCCGAGCCAGGTCCCCTGGGAACACGAGGGGCTATAGCCTCCCCGCCACCCGGGTGTGAAGAGGAGGGACCGGGAGGCCCCAGAAACACGGTCTCTGAGGAGCCCCCACCCCTGCTTGGCGCCCTGGCTGAGCTCCACCGTCTCCACCCGTTTCCAGCGGACTTCTCAAGGCCTCTCCCCAGAAAGCCTGGTTCTCCTGCAGGGCCTGGCGAGGGAGCACCCAGGACCCGACCCCAGGACCCCGCCTATCAGCCTGCGGCTTGGAGAGCGGGTGGAGAGCGTGTGTCTGTGCGTGACGGTGCCCGCCTCTCCCAGCCAGTGCGAGGAAGGCTTGACCTCAGGGCGCGGCCCCGCCCGGCCCCCCGGAGCTGCCGCCGCGAGCGAGGGCGCCGCCCCGGGTGGGAGCCGGCCGCTCCATCCCGCAGAGGCCTCGGCGCCCTCCCGGGCTCCCGGGGCTCGGGCCGACGCCCGGGGCGCCCCGGCCCCGCGGCCCCGCGCCCCAGCTCGGCGGCCCGCCCCCTTCCCGGAGCGGCGCTCGGGGCTCCAGCCGCGCGGAACCGCGGCGTCAGCGCTTCCGGGCCGCGCTCCCTTGGGTTCCAGTTTGTTTCTTAAATCGCGCAAATCCATTCCCCCCGGTGGGCGGGGCCGAGCCTGGGCGCGCGGGGCGGGCGACCCCGCGGCCCCCGCCTCCGCGCGCCGCGACCCCGGGGCGGCATTGATCCCGCGTCTGTGCGCGGCGCATTAGCCCTAATGGTTTCGCTGATGATTCAACTTCTTTTTCCTTAAAAGCCGCCCCCGGTCCTCACCCCTCCTCCGCCCGCTCCTCTCCGGGCCTGGCCGCAGCACCGCCGGTGTAGACGCCGCGGGCGGAGCGCGCTCCGGGCGGGGGGCGCGGGCTCGCTCGGGGGAGGGGCCGCGGCGACCGGGGCCCCTCGGGGATCCCGGCGTCGCGGGAGGACGCGGCGCCGAGAACGGGCCGGGCCAGGCCGGATGGAGCAGACGCGGCCGGACCGGGCCGGTCCAGAAGCAGGGCGGCGGGCGGCCTCGCCGGGGGACCCCGCCTCCCCCCCACCCCGGAGGCCGCAGCCGGACCGGCCCCTGCGCCCCTCCGCGGCCTCCTCCCTGCGGAGGGTCCCTGCGGTTCACAGGGCAACGCAGCTCGTTGTAGAAAATTCAGAAAAATACAGGAAAGAAAGAGAAAAAAATAGAGGCGACACAAATCCAACTACACGAATTCTGAGTTTTCAATAGTTTATTTCCCCCCCCCCCCATTGTTTATTTTTTCAGAATGGGCAACGCGGGGGTTTGACGCGAAACTCCGACCTTTAACCGCGTAGACGCGGGAGGACTCCCTTCCTCCTTCGGAACCGAGATACACTCACCGGGAAAAGCACACATTTAAGGTTCAAGGTGATGAATTTTAACGAATGTACCCGTGTAGCCACCACCTGACTCCTTTTTTTTTTAATTTTAAGGAAAACGGCCAGTGAAAGTCCGGAGGATTTAAGCGGAGAGCCGGTGCAACATGCTCCCTCCCTCCCGCGTTTCTGCCCCGGTTAAACTTGGCCAGCGTCGTTCTTGCACGCGTTTTAAAGTCCTGTCTCCCAGCGGGGAGGCGAGGCGAGTCCCCACCCACCAGGGACGTGGCCAGCGCCGCCTCCGCTCCCACCTGCCCTTGTTTCTAGACATGCGCGTGCTGTTTCTTGATCTCATTTTTTGTGTTGTTTGTTTTACCGTCAAGGATTCTATCAAGGGCCTGTGACCTCTGGAGAAGGGAAGTAAGGGCAGCCAGCTCACACGCCCCCCTCCGCGCTCTCTGGTCCTCCCCGTGCGGCCCCGGCCTGGGTGCTGAGCTGGGGACCCGCTCAAGGCCGCGGCACCCTACAAACGTCCTCCAGCGGCTGGGGTTGACCCCCCTGGTCACGGGCTGGCCTCCTGGAAGGGGCGGGTATAGACCCCCATAGACCCCATGCCCCGGGGGGAGGGGAGAGGTGACAGACGCAGGCTGCGGTTTCCAACGCGACCCTCTGTCTTGTGTCTAGTTCTGCGGGGATACGACTGTCAGAGGCCGCGGTTCCCGAGCCTGTCAGCCCCGCCTGCGCCTCATGCTCTGCCCGCCCCCCAGCCCTCGCACCCCAGAGGGCCTTCTGGGAGGGACTAGATGCATTCTTCCGTGGGTTACGTCCCCGAAGGCTTTGAGCCATCCTGGGTGACTTCTGGGACGCGGTCCACTCGGGTCCACACCCTGCGGAAGGCTGCAAGGCATCCTGCAGAAATATGTCCCCCCAGCTGGGGCTGAGGGGTCCCCCCCCAACCGGGGCGAATCCTCAACCAGCCTCCCTGTGAAATCCCCCTTAAGGAGGGTGCCAGGGACTCAGTGCCAGGGGCTCCTTCGAGTGGGGGCTCACTGTGCGGTGAGTCTGCCCCCCCCCCCGGCCCAGCTAAGTGACCCCTTCCCACACCCCGGCAGCCCGCGGGCCGTCCCACCATCCCGTTGCTTGGGGTCTGCGGTCACTGCTGTTTCTCATCTGACGCCTCTATGAGGAGCCCTCTGGGTGCTGTCCCTGTGAGCTGCTCAGAGGCTGCCCCCCCCCCCACAGTCGTGGAGTGATGGGGGCCAGTCACCTGGGGAGCGACTCCACATTGTAAAGCAAATCCCACATTGCAGCCAGGAGCCCGAGGAGACTGGCGAACACGTCTGGGGAAGGGGCTCCGGCCGCGGGCAGAGCCCGTGGTGGGGCCGGGCTTCCTCAGGGTCCTTACCTGTGCGTCTCCCGGGAGGGCACGTGTGTGTTCTATCGTGGTAACGATGCAGGGGGAGGGGCGGGGGAGAGACCCAGCGTTTCTCACCTGCTGGATTACTTTTCCGCATTTGTAGATTTATTTCAGGGTGAAAAATGCATTTCTTACAGTGATCATACCTGTCCCGAGAGGCTGACGGTGGCTGGCGCCTGCTCGCGTCCTTTTTGTTCCCTTATATACCATGGTTTTGGGTTTTGTTTTTTTTTTTTAATTTCTAGGAGAGAGAGAGAGACAGCGTGAGCAGGGGAGGGTCAGAGAGAGAGGGAGTCACAGACTGAAACAGGCTCCAGGCTCTGAGCTGGCCGTCAGCACAGAGCCCGACGCGGGGCTCGAACCCACGAACCGCGAGATCATGACCTGAGCGAAAGTCGGACGCTCAACCGACCAAGCCACCCAGGCGCCCCGGTTTTGGGTTTTTTTAACTTGGTAGAAATCATGTATATTTTTCTTCTCATTGTTTGTCGGTATTTCTGGCTATGAGAGGCAGAGAGCAAGAAAGAGAGAGTCAGGGAGAGAGAGGGCTTGTTTCCAGAGAGTGACTCACCTGCTCTGGGCGCCCAAGTCTGTAGGGCAGGCTGGCAGGCGGGGGCTCAGGCAGGGTTTGTACGGTGCCGCCTCTGGGAGAATTCCAGAACTTCCAAGCTCAGCCTTTGCTCTTAAGGCCTTCCCCTGATTGGGCGAGGCCCACCCCCATGGTGGGGGCGGGGCGTCTTCGGCTTTGCTCACAGTCTACTGATTTAAATGTTAATGCCGGCTAAAAACCCTTTCTCGGAACACCTAGGCCGGAGTTCAAGCAAACATTAGCCAAGCTGACACATGGCATTAACCACCCCAGGTGCTCAGGCCTCCCTGTGGACTTAACATCCTTCGGTCGCATCATAAAACAAAAGGGGGTCCCGCACTGAGATTTCCACTGGAAACTGTAGTAGCAGGACATGAACTTGAGCCCTCTCCACGAGCCTCGGGCTCTTTGCCCACGCAGGGTTCCCGCGGGCAGGCCCCTGTGTGGGCGGGGGCGTGGGGAGCAGGACACGCCTGCCACCCTCTGCCACCTCACAGGGCTGGGCTCACGCTGGGGGCCCGGCGTGTGTCCCTCACCTCAGCGTCCCCGGGACCCGCCGGAGCTGGGTCTGTGCAGGGAGAGGCGGCGGCTGTTTCTCCCACAGTGTCCAGGTGGGGGCAGCGGAGGGGCCGGAGGAGCCGGAAGACTGGCTCAGAGCAGACACCTGGGTTCATCTCTGGTCGTTAAAGATGTAAAAGCAAAATGAAAATGCATAACAAGGGGCGCCCGGATGGCTCAGTCGGTTGAGCGTCCAACTTCGACTGGGGTCATGATCTCACCATTGTGGGTTCGAGCCCCACGTCGGGCTCTGTGCTGACAGCTTGGAGCCTGGAGCTGCTTCAGATTCTTTGTCTCCCTCTCTCTGCCCCTCCCCTGCTCGCACATGCTCTCTCTCCCTCTCTCTCTCAAAAACAAACATTAGGGGCACCTGGGTGGCTTAGTCGGTTAAGCGTCCGACTTCAGCTCAGGTCATGATCTCGCGGTTCGTGGGTTCGAGCCCCGCGTCGGGCTCTGTGCTGACGGCCAGCTCAGAGCCTGGAGCCTGTTTCAGTCTGTGACTCCCTCTCTCTCTGACCCTCCCCTGCTCACGCTGTCTCTCTCTCTCTCTCTCTCCTAGAAATAAAATTTAAAAAAAACATTAAAAAATTAAAAGAAAAAGAAAACGCATACAAGACTGAAGAGACTCTTCAGTTTTCACCTGGTCCCAGGGGAGGGGAGGCGTATCTGCTCTCCCTCTGGCTTTGCAAGTTGCGGACCACATTTCCCAGCATCCCTTGCAGCTCTCAGCCTGGCCAGGACAAGGTTCTGACCCAGGATAGGAGACTTGCCGTGTGCAACTCCAGATCTTTCTTTTAGCAGGAAGCTGGCGGTCCTCAGGACCCTTCGCTCCCCTTCCTGGCTGCCCAGGATGGGCTGCGACAGGTGAGGAAGCGCCATGTAAAGCAAAGCAGAGCCTCAGACAGAAGAAGCTGGGGCTGGTCAGAGTCACCCCACCCCTGGGCCCCTTACCAGCTTACATTTTCACGAGAGAGATAGAAACCTGTCTTGGGTAAGCCACTGTGACTCGGTTTCGAGTCAGGAACCTGGGTCACTACCCTAACTTACACAGGAGGACTTGCTAAACTGGGCCAGTCAGCATCTGCATTCGGCTGCTGATGACAGAGCACTGAGCACAGCAATGTCACCTGAGTCTGGAGATGGGCTGCCCAGGGCTGGTGGGGGCGCTCCACAAAGTCACCAGGGACCCAGGGATTCCTTCTGCTTTTCTTTTCCGCCGTTGCAGCACATGGGTTCTGTCCTCCAGGTTGCAAAATGGCTGCAGTAGCTCCAGCCTTCGCATCTCTGTTCTGCGCAGGAAGGAGAAGGGCAGGGGCCAGAGGGGCCTCCTCCCAGCTTTTAGGCACGTTCCCGAGGCCCCTTTCACTGATTTCTGCCTCCACCTCTTTAGGCACCACTGACTTCCAGAGACAGATTTGTTCCTAAAGCAGAGTCAGGTGGGTAGTAGGAGGCCCTGCAGAGAAGGTTGTGAGCTACGGCCACACAGGGCAACATGATCAAGACGTTTAAAAGATCTTCAGGTGGGGGGCGCCTGGGGGGCTCAGTCGGCGTCCGACTCAGTTTCGGTTCAGGGCATGATCTCACGGTTGGTGGGATCGAGCCCCGCATCGGGCTCTGCGTGGACAGTGCTCCGCCGGGCCCTGATAGCAGGTGCAGGGGTGTGCGGTCCCCCACACCCAGCCCGAAGGCTCTAGCCTGCCAGGAGTGCACCCCCCTGCAAGGCGGGGTGGAGCGGGGTGGGGAGCCTGGGACGGTCAGACAGACCAGGGAGTCCTGGCGCTCCGGGTCTCCGGCTGTGTGGCTTTGGGCAAGGCCCTCGACCTCTGAGCTGCCGCATTCCGCCTTCGCCTTCGCTGCTGCTGCACAGGGGCGGAGAGCATAGCAGGGGCGCGGCCTGCGTGGCCCCTGCTGCTGGGAAACGGGCTACGTAGACACAGGGCCTGGGCCTTGGGTGGATCAGATGTTAAACTCCTGCCCTGAAGCCCCGCCCTTGGTGTCTGCCCGGCTGGTGACTGTGCCCCTCAGTGGGCTTCCCCCAAGGCCTGATCGCCCCGAGAACGCAGGGTCAGCGCCGCCTCTGTTGCTGACCGCAGCCCCCCGGAGTCAGCAGGGCCGAGACCCGGGGAGAGCTCCCCCAGCGCCGCCTCTCCTGCCCGGGGAGGGCGCCCTGCCTGAGAACCCGCACGATGGGGGGTCTCCAAGGACTGCAGCGGGACCCGCTTCCTGCCGCCTTGAGGCCGGGTTCCAGCAACTGCCCAGCCTGCGATAGCACCCACTGGCCCGGCCTCGGGGTGGGGGGCAGCGGCGGAAGGCGTGTGGGCCCCGCAGAGCCTGGCTGCCTCTGCTGTCGGGGGAATTATCGCCCAGGACGCGGGTGGCATCCACGTCGCTGAGAAACAGGGAGTGGGGTTCAGCCTCCTTGTTTTCGGTGGAGAAGCGGAGGCCCAGAGAGGCCCAGAGACTCACCCAAGGGCACTCAGTGCTGGCGGCTGACATGACAGGGGTCTCAGGGGTCCCCTTGCCCTTCTAGGCTTTGCCCTGAGGCCCACGGAGCCTTCAGGGATCCACGTGTGGGCTTCAGGAGGTCTGCGCCACACCTGTGCCTGCCGCGTGTGCTGGGCGGGGGTCTGGACCGCGGCAGGCTCACAGCAGCCCCTGAAGGTTGAGAACAGTGAAGCCCCTGGGCAGGGAGGGCCCCTCCTCTGCTGTCCTGAAGGCCCTTCACCCCTGCCCCTGGGGGGCCCCGAGCCCAGATGGTGAAGGGGGGACCCATGCCCAGATGGTGATGCGGGAGGAGGGGGGGCCTGTGCCCAGAAGGTGGTGCGGGGGGGGGGTGGCGTGCCTGGATGGTGATGGGGGGCCGTGACCAGATGGTGATAGGGGGTCCCGTGCCCGGAAGGTGATGGGGGGGTGTGCCTGGATGGTGATGGGGGGGGCTGTGCCTCTGGTGTTCCCAAACGGGTGCCGGACGCCGCTTCCCACCCACCTGGGCGAGGAGGCCTGGGAATCGGAGGCACCGGGCACAGCCGCACCGGAAGACATCCCCTCCGCCGGCGCCCGACTTCGGACTTCTGCCGCTGGAGGGGACTCTGGAGGGGACACTGGGGGCCGGGGGGACTCTGGGCGGTCCCTGGGTTCAGCCCCGGGTAAGGGAAGGCCCTGCTCTTCACAGGTCTTTTGTTTCGCTGTCTGGACCCAGACCCGGCGACGCCTCCGCCCCTGCCTGTGCTTCGGGCTGTGAGCGCGGTGCACACGTGGATGTGGGCTCCCTGCTCAGTGGGTGTCCCCTCGTCCCCTCAGCTCCTGCGCCTGGAAAGGGAACGTGATTCAGACTTGCAGGTGTCGGCAGAGCGCCTTTCCCCGGCAGGAGGCAGAGTTGGGTGCGAGGTCCCGCGCTGGGCGCCGGCCGAGGAGGGCGGATGCGCCCCGAGGCTGCAGCCCAGCTGGCCGGGCGCGGTGCACCTTCCCGGGGCGTCCGCCGCGCTGGGCGCCGGGGCTGCAGAAGAACGTGGCGCCACAGTCCCTGCGTCTGGGCGTCTCAGTCTAGCCGGAGAGACTCGGACAAAGGACGGGCCCAGAAAACGCAGCGCAGCTGGTAGAGTTCGGCAACGGGCTTAGACGCTGGGCAAGACGGAACACCCAGCCCGAGGCCCGGGGGCCGTGGCTGGGAGAATGTTCCAGACACAGGGCACGGCTTGCGCAGAGGTGCAAAGTGACGAGGGGTGTGGTGGAGGGGAATGAGGGTGGGTCACGCTGCTGTTGGGCTTTGCAGGGTCGGGGTCCTCGGATCCAGGCCTGCAGGAAAGCACCTTCCGCTGGCTGGGAACCTGGGCTCCGTTACAAGGGCCAAGGTGAGGGGCGGGACTGCGGCCAGGGGCGGGGCCACTGTCAGGGGAGGGGCCATGTCCAGGGGCGGGGCCGCGGCCAGGGGCGGGGCCACGGTCAGGGGCGGGGCCGCAGTCAGAGGCGGGGCCGCGGCCAGGGGCGGGGCCACTGTCAGGGGAGGGGCCATGTCCAGGGGCGGGGCCGTGGCCAGGGGCAGGGCCAAGGGCGGGGCGGGGGCAGTGCTGGGGGTTAACCGCTCAGGACTTAGAGGGGCTGGATGGAGAAAGCCAAGGCCCAGGAAGCAGAAGTGCTTCCAAAGTTGCGAGGGTGCCGAGGGCAGAGCGGAGCGCCCCAGAGGAGGCATTCGGGACTCCCCGTGTCGCGTGGGGGCTCCTGCGGGTGGACGGCACGCATGGGCTCAGATGCGAAGTTTTGGGAGCCCAGTGCTTGGGGCTGAGTATTCGGCTGCCTTGGGGGCTCCCTCTGAACCTCCACTTGCCTCCTGACGGCAGTAGCAGGTGCTCTCAGTGGCCGGATCCCCCCTTCAAACGGGGTGGGCTACCATCACCCGGCCGGGACCCCGTCTGCGCCCATCCACTCACTCAGTCATTGGACAAACTGCTCACCTGTCTGGAGCCAGGCCCGCTGGGCGTGCACCCTCCACGTGCTGGCTTTGGATTGGGGATCGGGGAGGGGGGGCCCGGAGAGACCGGGGTCCCAGCATCCGGGCCGTGCCTTTTGTCATGTGTGTGTCCCCTCATCCGGCTGTGGCAGAGCGGAGGGCTGAGGGCCCCCGAGCGGCACGTGGAGTTGGGCGACCGGCCACAGACCACGCAGCGTCCCCACAGCCGGGTCCACGCCCGACACAGCCTCCAGGGAAGGGGCTGTTAACTCAGGTCCTATTAGGGCCCCCCCATTTCCTCCCCCCTAGTCGGCAAGGGCAGATGGGGCGTGGAGGGAAAGAAGTGGGGAGGGGGGCTGGGGAGCCGGTCAGAACCGTCAGGGGGCTGGGCCAGAAATGGGCCTGGTGAGAAATGAGTCGGGGCTCCAGGGGGACCAGGGGTCACAGCTGCCGTGTCAGTGTCCTGGGGTGGCCGTCCCAGAGCATCCGCACCGGGGCTGACAGGGACTGAAGTGGACTCTTGGGTCTGGAGGCCGGGAGTCCCAGGTCAAGGTAAGGGCGGGGCAACGCTTCCTCAAAAGGCCCAGAGGGGGGTCCTTCCGGCGGCTTCTGGTGCTTGCAGATTCCACTGCTCGGCTCGGGGCACGTGGCCTGTCCCCTCCTGTGACTTCAGATCCTCCTCCTCCCGTGCACGTCTGTCTCTGTCCCCGGATGTCCCCTTCTTATACGGACACGCTGTCATTGGGTCAAGGCCCACCCCAAGGACCTCATTTAAGCTGAGTCCCCCTGTGAATTCCCTCTCTCCAAGGAAGGTCACGTTCTCATGTCCTGGGGGTTGGGACTCCAGGGTCGGGGTTTGGGGGTGCAGCTCGGCCCACGACAGGTGTGTCGGCCCCTAACAGCCTCACGGGAAGACCTCAGCGCAGAAATTCCTACCCCACATCACAAGCGGGAAAATCAGAGTCCCGGAGCGTCCAAGGCGGGGCAGCAGGCGGCTGCCCGCACGGCCAGGGGAAGCCTCCCTGCCTCCTTCTCGGTTGTTCTGGGGTATTCTGACTGGGGGCAGGCGTCCCACTTGCTGGGGTCTTGCTTGCCAGCTGCTGTGGCCTGCAGACCTGAGTCCCTATGGGCGGATCTGAAAGACAGGGGGTGTGGGGGGCCCAGGCTAGGTTTGTCCTGAGCGGTCGGCCCCTCCAAGCGTGTCTGGAGCAAGTACCGATTTCTGGGCCCTGCTACACCTACAGCATGCTGTGTGACCCCAGGAAACTTACTTGCCCTCTCTGGGCCCAGACTTCCTCATTTGTGAAACAAGGGCATTGAATTAGGGCATTCCAAGGACTCTCCCCAGAGGTGTCAAAAACAATCATAAAACCTCCACCAACTTTTTATTTCTCTTTTATCAAAAGACCATAGGGGTTGGGGCGCCTGGGTGGCTTAGTCAGTTAAGAGTCCGACTTTCGCTAAGGTCATGATCTCGAGGTTCGTGGGTTAGAGCCCCGAGTCGGGCTCTGTGCTGACTGCCAGCTAAGAGCCTGGAGCCTGTTTCAATCTGTGTCTCCCTCTCTCTCTGACCCTCCCCTGCTCACGCTTTCTCTCTCTCTCTCTCTCTCAAAAATAAATAAAACATTTAAAAAAAATTAAAAAAGAAGACCATAGACTTTAAGGCAAGGGTGTCTAATAGGAAATATGAGAGCCACGTGTGATTTAAATTTCCTAGTAGCTACAATTAAAAATGAAAAGGAGGGGCACCTGGGACGCTCAGTTGACTAAGTGTCTGACTCTTGATGTTGGCTCAGGTCACGAGCTCACGGTTTGTGAGTTTGAACCCTGCGTTGGGCTCTTTGCTGATGGTGTGGAGCCTGCTTGGGATTCTCTCTCCCTCTCTCTCTGCCCCTCGCCAGGGTGCTTTCTCTCTCTCTCTCTCTCAAAATAAATAAACTTAAAAAAAATTTTTTTAAGTAGAATCCTAACTTTGAAAAAAATGAAGTAAAAGGAAATAGGTACAAATAAATAAATGCTCACTTAATCCAGCGCGTTGAAGATTATCATCATTTTAGCAAATGATCAATAACAAATATGGGGACATTCCACATTTTTGGGACCGTCACTCAAAGACGCCGTCTGCCTCACACTCGAGTCTCAATCGGATGCCACGTTTGCCCTGGAAAAGCTTGATCTGTGCTTGTGCACCAGGAAGTGAACACGCAAGAAAGCACCTGCTCACACCCGAGCAGCTGTGGACGCCCAGATAGCTCTTCTGATCTGTGCTCCAATCTGATGTCTGAGCTGAGTGTCAGCGTTCAGGTTTGACAGTCACTTCCTGGGTGCACTTGGCGGCCAGGGCGCGGGGCTCTCGGCTGCCCCCCTGGGGCCCTGCCTTGACTCCTGGTTACAGGGGCCTCTGTTTCCTAGGCCAGATCTGAGTCACCCACTGACGGCTCAGCCTCCTAGAGCCGCTCACCCCTCTTCCGAAGGCCCTTCCCTCCACACACGTGTCCTGCTTCCGAGTCATGTTTCTTTATCATTGTATCCAGAAAGCATTTATGGAGCGCTGACTGTATACAGCATGCAATCTGGAACTGGGCCCTCCACCCCCCAGCTCAAATTCAGGTGTTTCCAGCTCTGTGGAAGCCTCAGTTTCCACGTGTGTGATCCAGGAGCCTCCCTCTCTGATGGGTGCTGGGCACGGCTCTCGGAACGGGAGCCCCACGGGCGAGCGCCTCCCGGGATGTGTGGCGGGGCTGGGCCAGCCTGCTGGCGGCGTCCCATCCTAGAAGCTCTGGGGACAGATGTGGCTTTGCCGGGACAGCATTTCCCAGCCCATGTTCCCGCAGGCCTGTTGCTCATCGAGTCATGGATGCTCTGCATCCACTGGTCCCACAGACTTGGAGTCAAATAAAACTCAAAGCATTTTTTTAAGTAAACTCCACACCCAAAATGGGGCTTGAAATCACAACCCCAAGATGAGGCATCACGTGCTCTACCGGCTGAGACAGCCAGGAGCCCCAAAGCTTGTTTTTGAATTGCAGAACTTCTCAGAGCCTTTGCTGTGGCGTGTGGATCACGATGAGCTGAGGCAGGGAAGCCCCGCTTTGCTGGCACAGGGGGGGCCCTGGGTCTGGTACTTCGAGGTGGGACCCGAGTCACGCTCACATCGTGGCCCCACATCACCTCTGCACACGGCAGCCCCCCGGCAGTGCCCGGCCCGCGGCAGGCATCGGGCTGAGACAGTCACGTGTTGCAGCTCAGAGGATCCGGGAACACCGTCGGCGGGAGGTGCCGTCCAAACCGAGTCTGAAGGGTGAGCCTCCAGTAACAGGGTAAGGCAGGAAGGGGTTTCTGGACTGACAGAGGCGGGCGCGGGGCGCTCCGTGCGCAGGCTGATGTCCGATGTGGGGCGGGGCGTGGCCGGGGCAGGGTGAGGGGGTACAGGTTAGGGTTAGGGGGGTACGCGCCTCACCCTGCGTGGGCCGTGCTGCCCAGAGGCGGTCCCTGGAGCCCCGCACGAGGACGTGGTGGACCCGGCCTGGCCCTCCCGCGTCAGTCCTCGTGGGAACCTGGGTGCTGATTAACCCCCGGGGGGCTCTGGGCCCCCGTCGTTTGGGAACCACTTCCGTGAGCCAGGCTTCAGGTCTGAGCCACAGGAGCAGATCATCGAGGGTCAAGGGTCAGCTAGGACCCCGTGCAGCCACGACTCGTGCCCGTGGTTTCTGATTTGCTCCCCCACAGGCACCTGGGGGCGGCTCTCAGCCACACGCCAGGTGACGGTCCGGCCGGTGCGGGCTGGACGGAAGCAGCCAGCAAAGAGCCCCGGGCGGCGCCCCAGTCCCCTCGCCTTGAGCTGGTGGCCGAGGAAGCTGCATCCAGGTCCCGGGGTGACTGGGCCGAGTGCGTCCCCGCGGGAGACACACAGCGTGAGTGGGACACACACCAGAACGCGCCAGCCCACCCGGGACTTTGTGTCATTGCTGTCGCTCAGCCCGTTTTGACGAACACGCATCCATCCGTACCAACGGCGGGGAGTCGGCTCCCGTGAGCGCATTTAAACGTGTGTGAACACTCGTTCTGAGCAACAGAAATGGCTCACACCCCCTCCCTCCTTTCTTTTTTCTCCTCCCGCCTCTCCTTTCCCGCAGGGCGGCAGCCGGCAGGGTAGCATCCTCGTGAAGGTTACAAAAAGGCTTGCTCTCTGGTCGGATGCCTTGGTGAGCAGTGAGCACAGATCACTCTGGATTTCAGCTGTGGCCCGCTCCCTCGGCCAGGCATTTTTAAAAAATGTTTTATTTATTTCTGAGAGAGAGACACACACACAGTGTGAGCAGGGGAGGGGCAGAAAGGGAGGGAGACACAGAATCTGAAGCAGCTCCAGGCTCTGAGCTGGTAGCACAGAGCCCGACGCGGGGCTCGAACCCACGAACCGTGAGATCATGACCTGAGACGAAGTCGGATGCTTAACTGACTGAGCCCCCCAGGTGCCCCTTGGCCAGGCATTTTTGAGCAGTGCACAACTTATGCAACAGTACAGGGAGGCTCAACCATTCGTCTGTCCCCTTGCTGAGTGCTGACCGAGCATCAGGCCTCGGGCTGGGCTCCGGAGACGCAGGAAGGGCAGGGTGCTACATGTGTCCTCAAGGGGCTCACATTGGATGAAGTCAACAGTCTATAGAATGACCCTCAGTGCTGTCAGTGCAGGAAGTAGAAGGGGCTCTGAGGGCTCTGACCAGAGGAGGCACAAGAGCTGTGGGTGAAGAGAGGGAAGCACTTAACCGGGAAGGGGGTGGTGGAGCAGAGAACATGGGGAGAAGCATAGGTTTGATGAGGCCAGAGGGAGAGGAAGGCCGTTCTGTTTTGGACATGCAGGAGCCCCTGTGGGTGGATGGAAGGGGTCGCGTGGGTGTTGGGGAGAAGAAAAGCCTTACAGAGAGAACTTTCTGAACGCTTTTTTTCTGCTAAGCTCTGCTAAGCAGGGTTTGCTGCTGCCTAGGGGACATCCTTGGGGTTCCGGGGCGGGCAGCGCTCTGGGGCTGGAGCCACAGACGGACGTGCCTCTCCATTGCCCTCCCCGTCTGCCGTGCCCGTCTGTCCCCGGCCTCAGAGCTCTGGAAAGAAACTGCAGAGAATTCCCCGCCCGGGACCCGGGAGCCGTGGGGAGCCAGCCAGCCTGGGGTTCAAGGTTAAGGAGGCCCTTCAGCCCCACAGAGTCCCACTGACCCCCCGTTTTCCCATTTGGGAACATGTCCTGGGGGATTCTTTTGTAAGAGAACAGCGTTAATGAGGTATGACTTGCATATCCTAAAATTCTCCCATTTTAAAGCGTAAGATTCAGTGGCTGTTAGTGTTTTAAGACTTAGGCAACTGTCACCACCGTAGAGCTATAGAAGACGCTAGTCACCCCTGCCTCAGGAGCCGCCCTCCCCCACCCCCGCCCCTGGGGCCACTCACCTGCACCCGTCTCTGTGTGTGTGCGTATTCTGGACGTTTCCTATGAATGGAGCCGTGGGATGTGCGTCGTTTCGTGTCTGGTTCCTATCACTCAGCCTGCTTTCCAGGCTCATCCACCCACGGACAAGCCGTGTCAGTAATTCAGTCCTTCTTGCGGCCAAATAATATTCTGCCCGTTCACCATTCACGGACATAAGAGCTATTTCCGCTTCTTGGCGATTGTGAACAACGCTGCCCCGAACACTCACTTGCCAGCTTTAGTGGACATACGTTGTCAGTCCCGGGGCGGGGGGGGGTTACCTAGGAGCTGGGCTGCTGTGTCAGGCGGCGGTTCTGCATCACCGAGGAACCGCCAGACTGTTTTCCCAGGAAGTCTCACCACTTTACTAAAGGCAACGTGCGCCGTGTGCGAGGGCTCTCCCTCCATATCCTCACCGACACCTGATATTACCTGTCTTGTTTTTCAGTTTAGTTTTGTTTCTTTTGTTTGGGAACCTCGACACGCAACGTGGGGCTTGAGCTCACAGCCTCGAGGTCAAGAGCCGCGTGCTGTACCGACGGAGCCGGCCGAGCGCCCCGCTACTTCTTGCTTCTGTTCTCCTCACCTCGTGGGTATGAAGCAGCGTCTCAGTGTGGTTTTGACTTGCATTTCCCTCATGACTAATGAGATTGAACATCGTTTCATGCGTTTGTCAGCTACCCGTGTCTCTCCTTTGCAGAAATGTCTATTAAAATCCTCTATGTTTTAATTGGGTTGTCTTTTTTATTGTTGAATTGTAAGAGTTCCTTATATATCCTGGATACCAATCTCAGCATATATGTGCTTTGAAAATATTTTCTCCCGTTCTTCATGCTGTCTTTTTACCTTTGTGAGGGAGCCCTTGGAGGCAAAAAGATATAAATTTGACGAATTTGTTGCGGAGATTCTTCTAAGATGATAAAGTATAATGGCAAGTGCCTTCTGCCACAGCCTGTAGGCGCTGATGCCCCAAGGCCTCACACCAACCCACGAAGTCGGGACTGTCATGTCCTCCGGTTACAGTTGGGGAAATAGAGGCACAGGGAGACCAAGAAAGAGGTTCAAGGTCGCCCAGCTAGTTAGTACATGACACAAGCAGAATTTAAAGTCTGCAGCTGGGTCCCGAGCCCAGGCTTTTAACCACTGCTCAGTGGGCACTCTGCACTCCAGCCTTTACCATGGGGGCAAGAGAGAGCTTCACTCTTACTCTCATCTTCATCATCCTCACCATCGCCATCTTCATCCCCCTCATCATCACCCATCACCACTGTCATCTTCACCCTAACCCCCATCACTGCCAGCTGCACCACCACCACCGTCATTACCTTCATCACCATCACCACCATCACCACTACCACCACCACCACCATCACCACCGTCATTACCTTCATCACCACCATCACCATCGCCACCACCACCACCACCGTCATTACCTTCATCACCACCATCACCATCGCCACCACCATCACCACCACCGTCATTACCATCACCACCATCACCACCACCACCACCACCACCACCACCACCATCACCACCATCACCAACACCACCACCACCACCACCACCACCACCATCCCCACCACCACCACCACCACCACCACCACCACCACCACCACCACCACCACCACCACCACCACCACCACCACCACCACCACCACCACCACCACCANCATCATCATCATCACCACCAGCACCTCCACCACCATCACCACCACCGTCATTACCATCACCATCACCACCATCACCACCACCACCACCACCACCACCATCACCACCACCACCAACACCATCACCACCACCACCACCACCACCAACACCACCACCACCACCATCACCACCACCACCACCACCATCACCACCATCACCATCCCCACCACCACCACCACCATCACCACCACCACCATCACCACCATCACTACCACCACCACCACCACCATCATCATTATTATCATTGTGATGGCACCTGGACAGTCTCCTGAACTCCTCACTTGCAGCCAGGTCTGGAGCCCAGTGAATCACATCTGTCACCTAAATCATCACTCCCCGCTGCCTGTAAGTGTCCTGAGGCTGGGAGAGAAGCCGTCACTCTGCCTACCCAGAGCACCCCAAGGCCCTGTCTCTGCTCGCTGAATTCTGACCTGTGCTCTGAGACCAGCGTGCTCACCCATCTTACAGCGACGTGAATGGAGGACCCGGTGTCAGAGATTAGGGAGGGGGAGGGGAGACTGGAGTCAACTCCTGGCCAAAGCTGAGAGCTGGCTGAATGGTCCTCAGACTGTGGCCCCCAAGAAGGGATGCCGGGAGAGACAGGGAGGCTGGAGGCTGAGCTCCCAGGCGTGAAGCCACCCTGGAGGAGGGAAGGGCTGGGGAAGACCGTGGCCGACCCTATCAATTAGTGCAATTAGCCGTCAGGATAGAGGCCCTGGCGCTAATTGCCTGGTGGCCGGCAGAGGTGCTCAATAATGGATTAGTGGACTGCTACAGCCACTACAGGGGTGGCCTTCACCTCCCAGGGTCAAGGCCAAGTGCTCCAAGGACGCCTCTCCTCCCCAGGGCCGCACAGCTATTTGCAGCTGTGCGCCGCCCCTCCCCCTGCCCCTGCGCGTTCCCCAGGGCTGGGAAAGCCGGGTCTGGGCCCACCTGGCCACAACCGGGGCAGGCAAAGGTCATGGCTACAAGTGGCCCGAGGCCCCTCAGCCAGGTCTCCGGGAGTCTTTTCCCTCTGCCAAGACCCCTCATCTCACACATTGCTGAGCTCTGGGTGTTTAAGCTCCTCTCTCCAGGCAGCACTCGTCAGGCAGGAGCCTCAGTGAAGGTCCCCTCCCTGCACCTCCGCCCCTCACACCTCGCATCTCTGCCAGGGATCAAAGGGGTCCGTGTCCTGAGAGCAGCTCAGCCGTGGATGGAAGCTGACCCGCAGCTCCGCCTCCGGAAGTGTCCCCGTGGCTTCTGCAGCCGCCACTCAGCTGGCCGGGTCCTGGGGGGAGGCAGGGTGGGCTGGCCCCCAGGGCGGAGGCTGGGCTGGCACTGGACTTTCTCCTGAGGGCAATGGGGACCCACAGAAGGGTTTGTGCTGGACAACTGTCCCGGACCCGGCGGCGGGGGGGGGGGGGGGGGGGGAAGGGGGAGCCATGAGGAAGGGCTTGGGACGGCAGGGGGGAAGCCGATGAGAGGGCGAGTCCAGAGCCTGGCCCGGAGGATGGGGAGGGATGGGAAGAAGAGAGGTGTGCTACCACGTAGGTGGCGGTACCCTCAGCCTCTGGGCCTGGCCAGAAGGAAGGGCACCTCCTCACTGACCCTCAAATTACAGCCACAGGACCCCTCTTCCAGGAAGCCTTCCGGTTCTGCTCTGGCTTGTCTCTGGGGCCTCATCCCCTCACCTTCCCTGTCCCTGTCCCAGAGAGTTCAGTGGTCTGTGTCACTGATCGCCAACCCCTCGAGGGCACCGGGCCCCCTCTGCCTCTCCCCTGGGCCCCAAGCAGGGCCAGACCCTCCCTGGGTCTCCCTGGGGGCACAGTGTGGGGCCCAGGCAGACCTGGCCGGAGCGAGCAGGGCAGGACAGGGCTGGCTGGTGGCCTAGCGGGTCCGTGACTTGGCCTCCGGCACTGGCCTCCTTAAGCAGCGGCTCTGGGGCAGGTACCGCTGAGGAATTTTAAACACTTAATTACTAGCGTTTACTTTTAAGGCAGTCTTAGGTTTCTAGAACAGCCGAGCAGAAAGCGCGGAGAGTTCCTCTGTGGCTGTGCTCCCCTGTCCCCCGAGGTCCCCAGGTCACCGCACCCAGCGTTGGTGACACACTGTAAGCTGGTGGTGACACACTGTTACGGGCGCTCCCGTGTTCACGATTGCAGATTCACTCTGGGCGTTTGGACAAATGGTGAGTGGCACGTAGCCACCGTGACGGCAGCACTCGGAGGAGCTGGTTGTCCTAAAGGTCCCCTGGGCTGCCCCTGTCCGTCCGTCCCGACCCCCAGCCACTGGCACCCACTGACCTCACCATTCCACGGTTTTGCCTTTTCCAGAACATTCCATAGATGACATACTGCGTGCAGCCTTCTCACATTGGCTCCTTGCCCTCAGGCATGTGCGTCCACGCTTCCCCCAGGTCCCTTCCTGGCTCCATGGCTCGTTTCTTTCTAGCGCCGAATAATGTTCCACGGTCTGGATGGACCGCAGTTTACGCGTCTGTCACCTGCTGAGGACACAGTTCCCTCTGAGCTTTGGTGATTATGAATAAAGCCTCCACAAACATTTCAGTGCAGCTTTTCAAGCACACACGTGCTTTCAATTCATTCCAGCAAATTCCACGGTGCGTCACTGCTGGGCTGTGTTGGAAGTGTATATTCTCGGGGCACCAGGGGCTCTGTCAGTTGGGCACCCACCTCCTGACTTCGGCTCAGGTCATGATCTCGAGGTCATGAGACGGAGCCCCACGTGGGCTCTGCACTGACAGCGTGGAGCCTGCTTGGGGCTCTGTCTCTCCCTCCCTCTCTGCTCCTCTCCCGCTCGTGCTCTCTCTGTCTCAAAAATAAACTTTAAACCAAGAGCCTGTTCAGTGTTACAGGCAGCTGTCAAACCGTCTCCCGAAGCCGCCGCACCGTGACCCGCGGTCCCGCTGGCTCCTGGCGCTCCGTGTCCTCGCCACACGTGGGGCATCAGACGCCTGGATTTGCCCGTTCTCACAGGTGTGCAGTGGATACTGCGAGTCTGAGCACCTGTCTCGTGTCTGCTCCGTCTCCTGTCTGTCTGTCTGTCTGTCTGCTGTCTGTCTCCTCAGGTCTTCGGTCCCAACAGGGCTGATGGTTTTCTTGCCATCGACTTTCAAGAATTCTGTGTTCGTTCCCGTCACAGGGCGTTCCATGGTGGGGGGTGGCTGTGTCCGCGGGGTCCGAGTTAGCAGCTCCTTCTTACACAGACGCCCCGGGGTGCATCGAAGGCCGCTGTCCCCACGCTGCCTTCGAGGGGCTTTGAGGTTCTGTTACGACGCCCTTGCAGCTAGTTTCTGCACGTGTGAGGTGGGTCTCCACTCGGCTCCTGCACTTGAATGGCCACGTGCTCTTGTCTTGCCCCAGGAGCAGCGTCTGCGGGGTCCCTGCCGGGGCCACACAGCCAGATTCCCCGGGAGGGGGCCCGAGGCCGGGGAGGCGGGTGGCCCGGCCCCAGGCGGGTCGGGGTCGGACCCCGGGCCTCTCACTCTCGGTCACGGCACCGGGACGTCTGTCCAGACCTGGGGGGCCAGCGTTTGCGCCTCAGCGGGGGAAAGACTGGAGAAGCCCTGGGGCCGGGCTGAGGTCAGGCGGGGCTCCTCCAGAGGGTGGGAGTGAGAGTGCTCGGTGGAGCAGTCAGGGAGGGTCCCCTGGAGGAGGTGAGACCACGCCCTGGCTTGAATTTGGAGCAGGTCTGAAACTGGTGCAGAGGGGAGGGACGACCGGGCCAGTCTCAGACCCGTCCGGCCCCTCCTGCCACCGGCGTCCCCCCAGTTCCAGCGCCCACGCGGCCCGGTCGGCCCTCCGGTTCCACCCCCCCCTCCCCCCCCAGCCTCCGCATGAGGCCGGAAAGGCTGCCTGTCCGGACGCCCTGTGGCTCGGGTGCTGTCCCCGGGACCTACCTGCCCTGCCTCTTGCTTCAGTTGGGAGGGGGTCTCACATCTGCCCCCCCACCCCCGAAGCAGAGCCAGAGATAGGAGCTGAGTGACAGGAGGGCCGGGCGCACTGGCGGGCGGGGGGCCGGAGGGCGGGGCGCACTGGCGGGCGGGGTCGGCAGGACGTCCTGCCGACCCCGCCCTCGCACATCACGGGCTCATCTCCGAGGCAGCGGCGTCCGCACCCCAGCTCTGCAGCCATCGGCCAGGGGTCCCAGGGGGTGTCGATTCACTCACCCCCCCCTGCAGGCAAAGAGATGTGGGCACTCATGGGGGCATCGGCCGCAAACCCGGAAGGGCTGAGGCGAAGGGCCCCGACGATGCGGGGCCGAGTTGGGGGGGTCAGGGTGGCGGTGGGGAGGGCGCAGCGGGGACCACAGGGCAGGAAGGGGCGGATCCCGGCGGCCGCAGGTCGCGCCTGCCTCAAGCAGCCTGCGGACCTTCCTTCTCCGAGCTCCCCCGCTGCCAGCCGTCCTGCCCAAGGGGGACCCCCACAGGGGCCTCTCGACACTCCGGCCATCAGAGTCCGGGGAAATGCCACCAGCCAGCACTTCTAGACTTCCGAGCACCCAAGCCGGCTGGGATCTTGTTAAAATGCAGATTCCAATTCACCGGGTCTGGGGCGGAACCGGCCTTGCATTTCACCAGTTTCCGGGTGGTGCGCTTGCTGCTGCCTCTGGACCTGCACTTTGAGAAGCCAGGCAATAATAGCAATAACATAATAATGATAATATTAATAATAATAATAATAATAATAATAATATAGAGATATAGAGTCATGGGCTCTGGACAGTCATGCACACATTCTGAAATGTTGCTTTGACCTCTCTTTCTGGCTTCAGAATGAACTGGCTGTGTGGCTTTTGGGAAGTCACTGACCCTCTCTGGTCTGCTGTTTCTTGATAGGAACATCGAGAGGCTGGGCAAAGCCGTAAGAATTCTGCAATTAAAAACATTTTTTAAAAATGTTTTATTTATTTCTAGGAGAAAGAGAGAGAGAGAGAGAGAGACAGCGTGAGCAGGGGAGGGTCAGAGAGAGAGGGAGTCACAGACTGAAACAGGCTCCAGGCTCTGAGCTGGCAGTCAGCACAGAGCCCGACACGGGGCTCGAACCCACGAACCGCGAGATCATGACCTAATCGAAAGTCGGACGCTTAACCGACTAAGCCACCCAGGGGCCCCAAAAACATTTTTTAAAAGTTTATTTATTTATTTTAGAGAGAGAGAGAGAGAGAGAGAGAGACTGAGAGCGTGCACAAGTAGGGCAGGGGCAGAGACAGAGGGAGACAGAGAATCCCAAGTGGGCTCTGCGCTGTCGGCACAGCCCGATGTGGGGCTTGAACTCAGAAACCGTGAGATCATGACCTGAGCCGCCGAAATCAAGAGTTGGATGCGTGACCGCAGGACCCCCCCTCCCCGCGCCCAGAATTCCGCAATTTGAAAGATCGTTGTGACAGCATCTGGTTCCAGAGCACCCTCGCCTCACCAGGAAAGATTCATTCTGACTGCAGATCTAGAAAACGCCATTCCCGCTTTACCAATGGGGAAACTGAGGCTCAGAGAGGTGAGGTCCCCTGCAGGGAATATCACCCAGCTCTTCAGCCGGGGCAGGGCCGGCTTGAAAACGCCCTCTGCTTGCTGCAAAGCCCTTGGCTTCTCCTAGATCAAGCCAACCCCTGTTACCTCGGGGAATAAAACAAAACTTTCTCATAATGAGGGATGAAATGTGCAGATTTCCAAGCCCAGGGAACAATCACTGCGTCGGAAAAGGCATTTGCGGTCTTTTCCAGTTTCCTCCAAAAGCGGTTTTTGTAAGTTGATGAGAAAGACTCACTCTGTGCCGTGTAAGGGGGGAGGTCTGGAAACGATGAAATCAGCATTCTTATAATTAGCTCTTAAATTGTTCCCCTGCACAGACGCCCCCCCAGCTCCCGCTCTATCGTGCCATTTGCACATTCTTACTTACACAAATCTGAACAATTTTTGACAAGATTTTTGAGTTTTGTCAGATGTGAATTGTTAAGATTTAATTGAAAAAATGAACAGAACGCAGCCACTATTTCAAAGGGAGTGACCCAGAACCAATTAGAATTTAGTAACAATTGACCATTCAACACTGAAATCCACGTTGGGACAGTCAGATTAAAGCCACTTTAATTCCCCCCCCCCTCCCCATTCCTGAACTCAAAATATCATTAGTGAGAGATTTCCCTGAATTTTCTTCCAATCAATCTTTCTCGTTTTGGAGGTGAAGCTCGCGGGCAGGGCCGTGCTGGGGGAGGGCGCTGCCCGGTTATCTCCCAGGCTGAGATGATCCCCAATATAGGTTACCGGCTTGAAAAAACAGGTCAGGCTAAGCAACATTCCTCGCCAAATTGCTGCTGACAGCCCAAACAGGAGACGGGGAAGGGCCACAAAAAGGCTCTTTCATCTGAAAACAACACAGCGAATAATTGGTCATTCTCTCCTTCTCAGCTGGGGGAAAATTCCCAAACAAAACCTCGCCTTCCTCCAGCAACTTCTTAATCCTTTCTGGCAGATGCTCTCAGGGAAGTGTCAGCTGAGAAAACGTGGCGGGCGCGGTGGGCACCGTGCCTGGCGCACAGTAGGTGTTTATTAAATGCGCTGGGGGTGGGGCGGCCCGGGAGACGAGTGGATGACCTCGGTGCCTGTGACCGACCAGAGCTGCTGGCCTTACGATGGCCCTGGGGGAGCTGATGTGTGCAGATGCAGAGGCGTTTTCTCGGGTCTGCTCCAGTCCTTCTCTGCAGACAGGGAGTCCCACGGGAGCTCTAGAACCTTCCAGTCCTCTCCCAGGCCCTCTGGGTTCTTCTCCCAAGCCCTTCTCTTCCTCTCATCCGGTTCGGGGTCCTGGTCCCCTTCTCTGCCCGGCTCCTGGCTACCGCGGCCGTTTGCGGAGCCCGCGCCGCGTGGCTCTGTCTCTGGGCCTCCCGGAAGGAAACTGAGGCCTGGGTGGCCCCGCGGGCATGTCTGCGGCCCCCGGGCTCCAACTGTCCGCCCAGCGCTCGTGACGCCCGCTGCCCATTCTCCTGCGTTGGGTCCTGGAACTTCTAGAACCCAGTGGGACCGGAAGAGCTGGAGCCCAGAACCGGGCCCATCATGCTCCTGACCGTGGCAGGGTGAGGTCGCTGCCGTGGCCGTGCGGCTATTCTTTTCAAGGCCACGTTGAGGAGTGACCTGGAACCGGTGCCAGCCTTCCCGTCTCCACGGTCACCTCTGTCCCCGAGCTCTTTTCCTGATACGTTTCTTTTCACTTCCAGAAATCGAGTGAGCTCCCAAATTGCGATGTGACTGTCAAAGTACAAACACGTGAAACACAAACAAAAACACCCCCTAAGGTTTAGATTACGATTAGATCGGGGGCATCTCAGCGTGTTCGGTCTCGGACCTTCGGCAACGTGGTTTGGGTTCCGGGAAGCCAAGATAAGTACTTACCCGGGAGGCTGTCCCAGGTAACATGGCGGCGGAGGGAAGGGCATGGGCCCAGGAGGGGACAGGTCACAGGGGGCGCCCTCCCTGGTCCTGCCCTGGGGGGCACAGTGGGCGCCCTCCCTGGGGCGCAGGGCTGGGGAGCACCCACCAAGTCCTGCCAGCAGGGCCCGAGGGCTGTCCCTGGGTGGGGGGCCCCCTGGTGCAGCTGGGCGGAGTGAGGACTGCCCCTCCCAGAGAGAGTCCCCAGGCAAGGGGAGGTGGCCGCTGGCAGTCGGCAGTCAGGGGCATTGACGCGGCTGCCGCAGTGGGTTCTGGCCCCGCGGGGCTGGCGCAGTGGGTCTGTCACTGGCTGTGTGGCTTTGGACGAGTCACGATCCCTGTCTGAGCCTCGGTCTCCTCAGCTGTGCCCTGGGAAGGGTAGGACTCAATCCTAGGTTTGTCCTGAGGCTTAAACCGCTCCCTGCGGGGCAGGCGCCTCATCCTAGAAGGGGACAGAGCCGCCAGGGGCAGTGCCCTGTGCCCCCCTGAGGGTGGCCCGCAGGCTCCTCGGGCCACCCGGAGGCTGCCCAGATGTCGGGGGTGGTTGCAGTGTGTCTGAGGGCTCCCTGGAGGCGGGAGCCAGGCCTTGTCACCAAGGGGAGGCGCTTCAGAAGGCGGGAGCGCGTGCTGGGACCCTGTGGCCCCCAGGCCGGTGCTGAGGACTGTACGGGAGACTCCCGTTTCACCTGTTGGTAGGAGCCCAGTGCTCGGTGAGGTAGTGAGCTCTCTGTTCCTGGAGGTGTGTGAGAGACTGAGTGCTGGTGTTAAGCTTTGAGTCATGTTGGGGAGCTCAGAGCCCCGCATGGCGGTGGCGTCGATGGGGAGTAGAGGGTGACTTTCGCCGTCTTTTCCGCCGGCGAGCCTAGAATTCCATTTGTGTGTGAGGGGCGGCGCTGCAAACGTGCCCCTTGTTTGATGCAGTGCGTCCGTGACTGCCCGGGCTCCCCCGATAGCGCCCAGCAGTCGGGCCTGGTCTGAATTAGCGGGGCATTGGGGGGGGGGGCTCTGCCTTCAGCCTGAATGAGCCGCTGAGTGGTGACCCGGAGACTTGGTGGGAGAGAAGCCGCTAGCTGGAGGGGCCCCGGGCCTCAGACTGGATGAAAAGCAGAGGGGAGTCCGCCCGGCTGGGGGTAGGGGTGAGGCCTGCGGGCCTGTAAGAGTCCAGCCAGGCGGCAGCTCATGCTCAGGGGGTGCCCTGGGCGCGAATCCTATAGGGTGAGGGGCCCCCAGAAAACCTACCGCCTCCTGCCTGCTGGCATTGGCCGGGGTCCGGCTGCGCCCCTGGGGCCGGGGCCGGGCGGTCACCCGGTGCCAGGCCCGAGGCCTCGCTGAGCCTCCCTGCCTTCTCGGTGTGGGGCTGACACTCCCGCCTCTCCCTCCCCCTCCCTCCTCGCTGGGGGGGGGCGGTGAGGAGGAGAGTGTCTGGGATGAGGGACTGGAATCTGGCCGTGGCTAGGCCGACAGCATCAGGTCACACAGGCTCAGGGCGCTGTAACTTCGCACCTCTTCTCGCCTCGTTCGAGACAGACACTGTCACCTGCACTGCCCCGGGGTGGAGGCGCAGGTCACCCAAGTGAAGCTGGGGACCTGAGGCGAGCCAGGCCGCCATGGCCCCGCCCCTGGCCGAGAGCGGAGGATGCCTGTCCCTCCGCTGCAGACGGGGCGCCTCCTCTGGGCGGGACTCGGAGTCAGGCTCCGACAGGACCCGAACCCAGACAACCGACTGGTGACTGACCGGGCCTCGTGGCTGGCGAGCTCCCGGGGCCCCGGCCTGATCCCTGCCTCACTGACAGCGCGGACACATTCTGTGTCTCTCGCTTCTCCACTGACGGCTGGGGTGCAAAGCACGCACATGATTTTGTCCCGCGCTCGTGCAAGCCCAGCAGCGTCCCCTGAGCATCTTCCCAGGCCCCCGAGTCCGCCGGAGGGATGGCTGACCGCTGCTCCTGGGGCCCTCGGAGCCCAGTGCTGGGCCACAGGCTGGACATGCAGAGGCGACCTCACGCACTTGCCCCGGGGGGGTGCGTACAGAGGATGGGGACGCCAGGACCCCACCCTCCATTTCCCCTCCCCCGACTTACAGAGTCAGATGCAAGCGCCCAGCGTGCTTAGCTGTGGACAGACGGGCTGTCGCAGGCCAAGCGGGGGCAGCCCTGGCGCCAGCAGGCACCTGCTTAGGCAAAGCGCTGCATTCCCGTCTCTCGGGCTCAAATTCAGCCTCTACCACTCGCTTGCCGAGGGCCCCGAACACAAGTAACTAAGCCCCCTGGGCCTCAGTTTACCCATGTGTAAAGTGGAAATAAGAGCTTTATTTGTTTAAGAAAAGAGCTTTCTAAGATCTTCCTAAGAGCTTTGCCCCCTGGGGTTTTCGAGAACGTGAAAATGCATTAATGGCGCCTCTAGAAAAACATACCCATCACGGTTATTTACTGAGTTTAATTTGGGTCAAGGAAACTGAGCCAGGCAGGAGCAGCGCCCGGCACCAGGTCTCCTGGCTCCCAGGGTCCAGGGCCTGGCCCCGCGAGAGCCACACGCCGGGGCCAGTTTCCACGGCAGGACAATCGGGTGGATTCTGCCCCCACCGAAGGGTCTCCTGTCTTGCCGCGTCTCCTTAGGTCTGGCTGGGAGGGGGCGGAGAAGAAAGGCTTGAAACCATATCCTCCGTCGGCTTGGGGTCAGGGGATCAGACCCCCACATTTTCTCCACCGTCAAAAGCCCCGTAGGATTGTCTTGAAGTTAAGTTTCACATCATATGGCCGAACATTTGGAACTTTTTAAACGGAAATTGTAGAAAAAATGAAAAGTATTTTAGTGTCGGAACACAATACCTTCCTGGCAGGGGGCCACGGGGGAGAGCTCTGGGCCGGAGGAAAAAAAAAACGGTCATAATTGTCAATCTGGATTAATCTGGGCGTTCTTCCGCTTAACCTCGCGTCGGGCTGAGCGGGCTAATCAGGGCGCAGAAGACACCGTCTTTTGTAACTGTACTGAGGACTTCACTCTTGCACAGCAGCTAATTCTCCGATCACGTTTCCTTAATTATAAGCTCGGTTTAATGGAGGCCCGGATGAGACTGAAGCATAAGGAAAACGTGAAGGTTCTGGGTAGAGCGTGCCAAGGATTTGTGGCGGAAATGTCACAGCTTATCATCGGTGGCTTAGTGGGCGATTGGTCTACACCACGCAGCAGCTCTGGAAGAATTCAGTTAGCAGTGGGGGGAGGGGAGGAGGGGGCTGTGGCCGCACGCAGTCTGGGCTCAGTAATTCCTAGACACCCCTCACCCCTGCAGGGGAGCCAGTCGGCATCCCCCCTGCGCAGGTCCTGTGAGAGAGGAGAAGAGACAGATGGAGCTGGGGCTTCCGGAAAGAGCGGCCTCTGTCCCGCCCTCCCTGACCCGCACCTGCCGGCCTGGCCCGGCCTGGCCTTCTGGGCTGGGGTGATACTGGGGCGGGGGGGGGGGGGGGGGGGGGGGGGCGGGGAAGGGACCTCCGAAACGGCCACTGCCTGGCCTGATGCCAGCCTGGGCCTCAGGAGGGTTGGCACAGAGCTGGCGGAAGTCTCCTCCTTGACGACAATCTCACTCCAATCCAGACCCTCCTCTGGCTCTCTCTTCCTGTGCCCTTCATCTCCCCCAGACCCTCCCCTCTGCCCGCAGCCCTGGGGCCAGACCCCGTCCTTCCCATGTACCTTCCAGGCCCGTGGTCCCTTCCTGGGGCTCTCGCAAGCTTGGCCAGAGGGGAGGAGACAGGCAGAGGGGAGGGTTTTAAGGTGGCAGGTCAGGGAGGGGTGGGGGCCCCTGTCCCACGTGACCCTGACTTTACCCCAAGAGGCCGAGGAGGAGTGGGGGACCGGCTGTGGCCGGAGGGGCTGACTGTCGTGCTGTGTGGCTCAGCGCCTTACCTGTGGTGGGAGGGGTCAGACGGAAGGCACATCCGCACCCAGCCACCCTGCTCACCCCCCCACCCCCCGACAAGCGACAAGCTGGGAGCCACGCAGAGCTGTCGTGTCACGCGGGGCTCAGAGCAGCTTTGGGAAGCTCCAAGGGGCCCCGAGCAAGAGCAGCCGCCCTTCGCATTCCCCAGTCGGCAAGCGTCCCCTTCCCTGGCCGAGGCCGATGCCGCCCGCCGCAGTGCCGGGTGCCTGTGCAGGTCGGGGGACGATCCCTTCACTTCCAGGAAGGCTTCCTGGAGGTGGTGTCAGTTCAGAGATTCTAAAGATTAGTAAGACATGGTCCTGGGCTTGGTGGAAGCAGAACAGGAGTCTGAAGCTGGCATGGCTCTCGGGGGCCGCTGGGGGAGGGGATGTGCTCAGAGGGGTGTCTCGTCTGCTGGGCCTCGAATCAGAAAGGGGCTCAGAAAGGGGACTTTGTCCAGGAGGCAACAGACAACTGTGTGCAGTTTCGTGCCGTGGTGGAGGCCAGGCTGATGCAGGCTGGGACGCCCTGGTAGCGGCGGAGGCAGGACTGGGGGCGGGTCTGGGACAGGTGGCCGGTGAGGTGTCTGCGAGGGGCCAGGGCACGGGGGTGGCTCTGAGGGGCTTGATCCCTGGTGGGTGGGCTTCTGTATCCCTGGTCTGGGCAACCAGAGGGATCCAGCATGGAGGCTTCCAGAACAAATCAGAGGGACCATCAGAAGTGCTCCGGTCCCCAAAACGCACTGCCGAGACCCCTGCAGGGCTCCACAAAAGTGACCCGCGTGTCCTTCCTGCCACACAAGCCCCGTGGGTGCTCCTGGAAGCCCTTAGACATTCGTAGCCACAGCGCTTGCACCCCAGGCGCCCAGGGTCCCCTGCGCACCGCTAGCAGCCCCTCACCCATCCTGGGAGGGCCCGGATCTGCATCCCCCCCCCTCCCCGCCCCGTGCCCAGCAGCGCTGCCGGAGGGAATGATTAATGAACAGCTCTGTCCTCAAAGCTCTCCGGGCCAACACGGGCCCGTGTCTGCAGACCCCCCAGCTGGGACACGACAGGTGGGTGCTGGAGCTTTCCTTTTCATCTTGGCTTCGGGCTCAGACGTCCACACCAACGCCGTCCTTTGCCCCGCCCCGTGCCGGCCGGCACCCCGTCTCTCTGGCCTCTGCCACTGCGCAGTCCCCGGCGTCAGGTGCCGGACGCCTGAAGCCCGTGAGCGGGAAGGAGGCAGCCTGACCCCACGCCTGCCTCCTGGGACTTACTTACTCACACTTGTCCAGATTCCTGGTTTTGTCTTAATCGCCCTATTCGTCGAGTGTGTAGTCTTGTTTCCTGTTCGCTCGCAAAGAGTTAGGGAACAAATTCGCAGTAACCACATCAGTGAGGTCAGGGTTCTGGTGATGAGTGTCCTTCTACTTAGATGAGGATGCAGGCCCCCCTCCCGGGTGTGGCTCGCTGAGCCACAGGTCGGGCGGGCCGTCCTGGGACCACAGAGCTGCACGCGGTCACCTCTGGTCCTTCCCGTCACCTCCTTCTTCGCCCCTCCTCTTCTCTCTCCATCGCCCTGCTCGGAGACTGCTCCTCTCGGTGACCGTCCCTGACCACCACCACCGGGCATGGGCGACCCGGCCGGGCAAAGCTGGTCCGCCTTCTCCACCCTTCTCTGTCTCCATCTACCGCTGTGCGGTGAGTCCACGGGACTTGGCGGCTCCTCCGCTCCGCCCGAGGCGCCCAGTTTCCCACTGCCCAACCGGGAAGCGGTGACTTGCCGGCAGAAGTGATGGCCGGTCCTGAGCGAGGCCCCAAGGGGCAGCCCTAAGTTGTTAGCGTTCCCCTTCTGGGTTTGCATCTTTTGGTGCTATATTTAGAGTCCTCCCTACTCTGGGGTCGTAAAGTAATTATTTTATTTCTTTTTTTTAAATATATATATTTTTATTTATTTCTAGGAGAGAGAGAGAGACAGCGTGAGCAGGGGAGGGTCAGAGAGAGAGGGAGTCACAGACTGAAACAGGCTCCAGGCTCTGAGCTGGCAGTCAGCACAGAGCCCGACGCGGGGCTCGAACCCACGAACCGCGAGATCATGACCTGAGCGAAAGTCGGACGCTTAACCGACGAAGCCACCCAGGCGCCCCATAAAGTAATTATTTTATACTTTCTCCTAAAAGTTTTATAGTCCCACCACGTGTGTATCTTTAATCCATCAGAAATCAACTTTTGTATATGGTGTGAGGTAGGGATTTTAACTTCTTTTTTCTTTTTTTTAAATGTTTATTTACTTTGAGAGAGAGAGGGAGGGAGAGAATGAGTGGGGGAGGGGCAGAGAGAGAGTGAGAAACAGTCCAAAGCAGGTTCCGTGATGTCAGCACAGAGCCCGACACAGGGCTCGAACCCACAAACTGTGAGATCACGACCTGAGCTGAAGTCGGATGCTCAATTGACTGAGCCCCCAGGCGCCCTGATCTTCTCTCCACATGGAAAGCCGTCATTCCTGGTCAGCAGCACCGTTGAGTGACCTTTCCTCACCCTGGTGGTTTCCGTTCCCGCCTCTGCCGCGTGTCCGTACATCGGTGCATCATTCCTGAGCTTTCCAGTTTGTTCTCTTTGTCCACGTGTCTCATCGTGACCCCTTCCCACACTTTCCTCATTACTATGCATGTGAAGTAACTCCTTGCAATGCTTTATTTCCTAAATTTTAATAATAAATTTTAATTTTAATTTAAATAATTTTAAAGCTCTTTTTGTCCGTTTCTCTTCCATTGTCCTTTTATATTAGCTCTCCAAACTTTATGGTAACAAATTTGTTAGAATTTTTTCTTCAAAGCTTATCGACTCTGCAAACTAATTTAGAGAAAGTTGGCATCTTTATGACGGGAGTCTTCATATCCATTCATATGATCTATTTCATAACTTCTCCTAGGAAATACTTTGCCAAGTTCTAAAGATTACAGTTTTGCTTGCTTAAAACTGGGAACTTTTCTCTATTTTTAAAATTAGTTATTAGAGGTATCTAGGGATTCCATTGCTTTTGTAAAGAGCAAACTTGCTGATTATCAGTTATGCCTGTATAATTATTTGTATGACTTATACTGGTTTGTCCATAGATTATCTTGGATTTTTTGTGTGGACAAAGTATTTTCCTTTTTTTTTTTAATGTTTTATTTATTTTTTTGAGAGAGACAGACAGACAGTGTGAGCAGGGGAGGGTCAGAGAGAGACGGAGACACAGAATCAGAAACAGCCTCCAGGCTCTGAGCTGTCAGCACAGAGCCTGACGTGGGGCTCGAACCCACAAACTGCGAGATCATGACCTGAGCCGAAGTCGGATGCTTACCTGACTGAGCCACCCAGGCGCCCCGGACAGAGTATTTTCCAATGTTTACTTCTTGATTTTTTTTCTTGTCCTATTACATTGTCTAGATCCACTAGTATAATGTTGAACACACGGGACAATGAGGGCATCCTTGCCTTAACCTTGATTTTGATTAGGATTTTGGAAATTTAATGACTAAGTGTCATGTTTTCTATATGTTTTTGATAAATAGTTTTTATCTAGTGCGGCGAAGTCTGCAAATTATCCCTTGTTATCCATTTGTCCTTAGTTTTCCCTTCTCGTATAGAACTGCTTTGGGTTTTAGCAGGGCGCGTGGCTGCCCAGAAGGCCGCCCAGCCTTGGTCTCACCAAGGTGTCACCAGTGGGTGTGGGGAGCAGAGTCCGTGTAGATCCAGCACCACTCCCCTCCTTCCCCCCCGCAGAAGCGCTGACACTGATGCGAATCCACTTCGATCAAGTGGGTGAGGACAGCATGCTGGGGTGTGGATGTCAAAATGGGAGGAACCAGTGTCCCTGGGTGAGTGCGGGGAGCACAGCCACCCGCCTGGCCCGCACCCCCACTTCCCTGCACTGTCACACATCACACACACAAACTCCCATCTGGTCCCAATACCACTGCGTCTTTTGGTTCAGCAGCTCAGCCTATGGCTTGACTAAATTCATCCAAATAAGGAACTTTCATGCCGTTCGCGGTTTGTGAAGAATTTTGAAAACAAAATCAGGAGCGGAGGTGGAGACACCCTGGGTGCGGGTTTTGCATCTGGGAAGATGCCATTCTCCTTTTATCTCGTTCTCGTCATTGTCCCTTACTGAGCGTTTGAACAATAACTCTCCTTCCGTTTATGGAGCACATAACAGTGAGCTGTGGTCATCTGAACTCACTTCTGATTTGATTTGCCATTAAGAGTTCTTATCTATCTATCTATCTATCTATCTATCTATCTATCTATCTTTTATTTATTTACTTTGAGAAAGAGAGAGAGCACAAGTGGGGGAGGGGCAGAGAGAAAGGGAGAGAGAAAATCCCAAGGCTCCACACTGCCTGTGCAAAGCCTCACGTGGGGCCCGAACTCACGGACCGCGAGACCATGACCTGAGCTGAAGTCGGACGCTTCACTGACTGAGCCCCCCAGGTGCCCCTTGCATCTGTATTTTTAATTGAAATTGATGTAATATTTCCTTTTCGTGAAATGTCATTTACTTCAAGCATTAGGTTATGTTAGTCCCAGGAAATGAATGAATTTCCCATTTCCCCTATTCTCTGAAGCAGGGTGCACATGATAAGCACTGTGTGTTCCCCTAAGTTTTGGTAAATGTTGATGGAATACTCTCTGGTAGCTTCTTTCTGCTATTTGGAGGCATGAACTTTTGTTAATTAATTCACTATCTGCCTGGGTTATTGGCTGCTTCCTGTCTGCTGTCTCATCTTGAATTGATTTTGGTAATTAGTTTTTATTATAGGCAATTGTCCATTCTGCTTTCATGGAAGAATTGTCGCCACAAAGTCGATCATATCACCCAGTCAGAGTTTCTAAATCCGCACCGTATTCACCTTGTTCCCTCCTCGCTCCGGGCGTTACTCGTTTATCGCATTTCGCTGGTTCAGCCTCGCTGGACGTTTCACCCATCAGATTTCCTCAGAGCACATTCTGCTTTCGTTGGTCCTTTCTACGTGTCTTTCACTTCTATTTAATCAATTTCTTGTTACGTCTTTACTTCTTTTCGTCTATGTTCGTAGAGCTATCATCATTCTATGACTTCCTTTAGTTAAAACTGTAACTTACTGATTTTAGGTTTTCCTATTCTGTGATAAATGCATCCTAGTGGGTGACAAATCGAAAGACCGATCTAGGTGATGAATGCATTTCCTATTTTGTGATAAATCTAAAAACTGATCCAGGTGCACCCCCAAAACCATATATAATGCTCTCTTTTTCATCCGCATTAAGTAATTTGTAATCTCCTTTTTAACTCATGACTTTCCAAATGTCTACGGACATGCATTTTTTAAAGTTTATTTATTTATTTGGAGAGGAAGAGCATGAGCAGGGGGGAGAGAGAGAGACAGAATCCCGAGCAGGTCCTACACAGTGCACAGCCTGACATGGGGCTCAATCTCATGAACCCCAAGTTCACGACCTGAGCTGAAACCAAGAGTTGGGCGCTCAGCCGACTAAGCCCCCGGGCGCCCCTGCGTACACGCATTTACACCATATTTTTATCGTTAAGTTGTTCAGCGACTGGACTGCGGTCGGAGAACACCGTCTGCGTGAAACTGCCTGGCATCTGTCGAGGGGAATCCTTTGACCCACAGGTTGTCAAGTTCTGCAAATGCATTACATGCGTGTGAAGGAGCACCTGAACCCCTGCAGAGAGAACGAAGTGTCTCCGCGGAGACCATTTTTCCTTACGTTCCCGGCAGCACCAGGCACTTTCTAACCTGATGTGTGGATCCCAACGGCCCCGGGGGGGAAGCCAGTTGTTCTACGGGACGGGGACCCTCACTGTGCCCGAGCCACGCAGCTCCTCAGCGACAGGGACTGTGGAGGACGGGTAACTTCCGCCTGTGGGTGTTGGCCGAAAGGAACGGTGTGTCAGGGCGTGGAACAGCATGGGGCAGCGTGGGGGCTTTGCCCAAACCTGAGCATCGTCTTCCGGGACCTGATGGAGGCCGGAAGCCACAGGGATTTATCACCTGCTGCCTCTTCTCGTGTATGGAAGCCCAGACCCTCCGTGGGGCCCGGTTACACGGCCTCCAGCCCCTCCCTTTAGGAAGGTGAGCTCTGGGGTGTCCTCTCCCACCCGAGGCCCAGGTCGGGCCACCTTGACCTTGCTGTCTCAACGCCTCCCTCTTCCCGGAAGTGCGCGGCTGTTATCACGGCCCCCATGGTCTTGCTTTCCGGCCTCTGGGTCTCGGCTCGGGTGCCCTGCAGGGATCGGGGCGCTCCTGGACCCTCTACACGGACCACGCCCGGCCCCGCCGTGGCCACCTGGCTCCTCTGTCTGTCTGTCCAGCCTCCTCACCTTCTCCTGGACCGTCCCTCACCGCTCACGGGCCTCCTGGCCTCCAACCCAGAGGGCTGTTTCTAACACAGCTGGCCCTCCCCCACCCCATCCCCTCGGGGCTTCCCCACTGTCTCCCTCAGGCCCAGTGTGCAGTCAGGACAAGCCGCACGAGGTCTCACCGGCCCCTTGGCCCCAAAACGATGGTCCAGGCTGCTTCACGGAATCCCATCCTCCTCCTGTGGCTTCTGGCCAGTGCTACCCATCCTTGGAAAGGTGACTCCAGGTCACCTCCTCTGGGCAGCCTTCCTTGCTCACTCCGGGTTAGGACCCCTGTGCCCTCCGATAGCACCTGGGGCCGCCCTCGGCCCTGGCTTTCATTGCTTGGATGGTGTGGCCACTGCTGTGTCCCTCATCGCCCGGAACAGTGGCCGCTGTAAGCGCGGACCCCGTGTCCCTTCGTGGCTCTGGCTCCCGGACCCGGTGCCCGATGACCCCTGGGCAGCCCTCTCCCAAGCTGCTGGGCAAGCAGGCGGGCGGGGCAGGGAGAGGCAGCACTTTTCTGCTCTTTCCTTGTGGTGGCCCCCCGGATGCAGGGCTCCTGCCTGCTGACCAAGGTCAAGGCCCTTCCCAACGGCCCTTCATTAGCGGGTGGGCATCTCGCTGAGTCAGCAGAGACCCCCTCACAGCCCCTGTTCAGGGTCACTAGGTCCCTGGAGAATGTGGCCGAGGGCGGCCGGCCAACAAAGGCCCATCTGGACGGGCCAGGGGCCGTGACCTCCGCTGCTCCGGAGAGGTCCTTCCAAGACCCTGGGCTGAGCCGGGCCGGACGGGGACGCACAGATGGCGGCGCCAGGGCCCTCCGGGGAGCTGTTTCAGGGTCCCAAGGAGCAGCTTCATCTCCACCCCTGCTCGTTGCCCCCAGAGCCCCAGATGGAATCTTCCACGGTGGCCCTAAGGCGGCAGCGGGCACATCTCTGGTGACGGGGGCTTCGTACCTCCTGCCAGACACTGATGTTCTCCGGGACTCTGAGCTCAGCCTCCCACGGCTGCTTCCTCCGGACCCTGCCTCCCCAGGCCCGCCCGCCCCTCACCCCTGCCCCTCTGCTGGGAATCGCCCCTGACCCTCCGGCACCAGCGCTCTCTGGGCAGGTCAGCTACCGTCGGCTGTGTCCCCACACCTGCAGGGCGGGCCCTGCGTGACCTGCCCAAGACGCCCCAGGGAGTGATCGAGGAGCGTCCGCGACTCCCGGGGGCCCCACCAGCAGCTGCAGAACCGAAGCACCTCTGAGTCCTCGTGCCGTCGGCTGCCACCACCCTGGTTGCCGAGACCGAGGTCGCTATGTTGGCTTCCACTGTCAAGAAATAAAACTTGACAGGGCGCCTGGGTGGCTTAGTCGGTTAAGCGTCCGACTTTCGCTCAGGTCATGATCTCGCGGTTCGTGGGTTCGAGCCCCGCGTCGGGCTCTGTGCTGGCTGCCAGCTCAGAGCCAGGAGCCTGTTTCAGTCTGTGACTCCCTCTCTCTCTGACCCTCCCCTGCTCACGTTGTCTCTCTCTCTCCTAGAAATAAATAAAAACCTTTAAAAAAAAAAAAAAGAAAGAAAGAAAACTTGACAGTCGCGGCTCAGGTCCTCTCTCTCCCTCCCATGCCCTCCCTCCTCGAGGTCACCCCCAGGCTGTGTGTGCAGACGTGGGCGCAGTGTGGACGGTAGGGGTCAGATTGGGGTGTGTAAGACAGTAACAGAACACGGGACCTTTCCCGTAGCTCTTTCTGCCCAGCGGGGCTGCGATCGACAGATCCGTCCGGAGCCCAGGGCACGGTCACAGGCACGGTCTCTGCCTGATGAGGAAACAGACCCAGACGGGTGCAGGGGCGAGTGCACCCTCCTGGGCCTCACAGGGAGGTCTCCCGGAAGGGAGGAGGCTTCCGGGTCATCCCCAGCCGTGGCCCCACTGACCCCTGAGCTGGGCACAGCTCCCGCCCAGGCGTTCCCAGGCCTGCCCCCTCGCCCCCCCTGGTTCCCCACTCGGAGCAGGGCCCACACGCCCCTGGGGCCGCAGGCTGTGTCCTCCCCGGCCCGCCTGCCTGGGGCCTGTGTCCTGGTCTTTCAGGAGCTGCCGCACTCCCTCAGGTGCATGTGGGGTAAAGAGGCCTATGGGCCACCTTGTCAGGTCAGGTATCAGCTGACGCCCAGCTGTCCTCCCCGGAGATCCAGGGCCCGGCCCCCAAATCAGGTCCCGCCACGGCGCCCAAGGCCTTGCGGTCAGCAGGATTCGGAGCGAGTCTCTGCAGGAAATCCGCATGTGACGCTCCAGGCGGCCCCACCCCTCCCTGCCAAGGACCATCCCGCCTGGGCTCCTCTGGGGGTGGGAGCATCGATTCTGTATCCAGGGAAGGGGGCCCGGGCCCAGGCCCACGACCTGTGCTGCCCCCGCCCCCCCAGCATCGCAGACCACGCCCACGCCGCCCGCATCCAGCAGTCTACGCGGGAAGCCCGGATTTCCGGCTCAGACAAGTTAAGAGATGTCTGGAGCTCTGGCTGCTCCGGAAAAGCCACTCATTAAGATGCCTCTTGTCTGGGTGCCCCAGACCCCTTTCCTGTCCCCGATCAGCTTACAGCAAGTGACAGCTCCAGGGTGCTGCCTCTGGGGGCTGGGGGTGGGCAGGGAGGACAGACTGCCTGCTGCACCCTAGGGACGGCCTGGGGCGGGCCCGGAAACCCGAGGCCCCTGCAGTCCGGCCGGCCGCCCGCAGCGCGCTCCGGCGCCAGGCCCCTTACACACCTGCTCGGTGACTGCTGGCCAGCGGCCCTCACCCCACGGTGCCCATCGTCCGGCCGGTGGGGGGTCGCTGCGCTTGGCCCACGCAGTACGGCTGTCTTTCCATCCACCTCAGCAATCTGGGCACCTACTGTGTGCCCGGTCCCGTGCCGGGAGCTGGGACGCCGCACACGGGTGACGTGACCCCCGCTCTGCACGGCCCTCCCGTGTGTGGGTGGCTCACCCCCCTCCCCAACCGTGAGTGGTAATAACACCCACAGGGTGCCATTGGGTTCCTGGGAGAGACCCCAACCCCTGCCCAGGCCAACCGGCACAGCCGGACGGACCTGCCGCGTGGATGGCCGCTTCAGCGTTCTGGTTTGCGGAGGGGATGGCGGCCGCACGGTCACACGGACGCGAAGGGCCGGCCTGAGGACGAACGGAGGAGAGCGCGGTAAGGAAGGCACAAAAGCACCGAGGCGTTAGTCTCCGGCCTCCCTCCCACGGAACCTTCCCCGCGGCCCCCGCAGGGGCTGGGCCCCGTTGCAACGACGGGAGACCTCAGGTCAGGTGGCCAAGGTCACAGCTGAGCGGCAGGATGGAGGTGGGGGCGGGGCCTCTGGGAGCAGGGGGACCCCTCGCTGGACCCCCGGAAGGCAGGTGCCCCCTTCAGCCTCCAGGGTCACGTGGGAGAAAGGACACGCGGCCCGTGCAGGGCTCACCGTCGGTGTGGGGCGGCGCAGGGGCGGGACGGGGGCCCGGCTGCCCCAAAGCTCTCCATTCACCCACTGGACCCAAGTCCCAGGAGCCGCTGTCCTGTGCCGGATGCTGGTAGGAGCTGAGGCTCCAGGGGGGACGAGCGGGGAGGCGACCATGCGCACTGGACCGGCAGGGAGGAGCCCTGAGGCGGAAGGGTCTAGAGCCGGGGGGGGGGGGGGGGGGGGGGGGGGGGGGNGGGAGGTCGGCGAGTTTCGTTGGAGGGGGAGGGGAGAACGACCTGAGAACAGCTGCCCAGCCTGGGAAGCGCGCTGGAGCCCCTGACCGAGTGCGGGGCCCACGGGCTGGCATACGAGGGGGCGGAACCAGGCCAGGACGCCCGAGGGCGCCTCGGAAGAGGGCGTGAGGGGGGACGCGGTCTGGAGCAGCAGGAAGGTGGTGCAGGTGGGACGGAGGATGTGCGGAGGGCATGGGGAGGGAGGGGTGGGGACAGCAGGTGCTGGGGCTGGTGACGTCCCCGTCCAGGCAGAGGACAAAGTCGGGGGATGTGCCAGCGACAGGCACGCCCGTCGGGGGCAGGGCTGCTGCCCGGGCACCAGTCTCGGGGTCCCGGCGGGAGTGCCAGTGAGCGAGGGGGAAACCGAGTCACCTCTCTGAGCGTGGCGTCCCTTCTGACACTTTCTGTTGGATTCACGCAGGCCCCAAGCCCATCCCAGGAGACTCAAGGGGACACATACACCACCAGCTCTCCACCCGAGGGGCCTCGAAGCGTTGGGATCTCGTGGTTGCGAGTTTGAGTCCCGCGTCGGGCTCTGTGCCGACAGCTCAGAGCCTGGATCCTGCTTCGGATTCTGTGTCTCCCTCTCTCTCTCTCTCTGCCTCTTCACTGCTCGTGTTCTCTCTGTCTCTGTCTCTGTCTCTGTCTCTCAAAAATAAATATATTTTAAAAAAGGAAAGTTCACACCAACACCCAGCTCATAACAGAGCTCAATATATCTGTTATTTTCATCAATAATTACAAAAAGAAGGAAATGAGTAGTAATATTAATAGCAGAAGATTAGGTGTCAGAAAACCAAGTTTTTGAAATAAATATTTATTTGTTGTACAGCCTCTGGATTCTTTGAATACAGAACAAATACACAGATTAGGGGGGTGGGGCAAGGGGAAAGTAGGTGATGGGCATGAGGGAGGGCACCTGCTGGGATGAGCACTGGGTGTTGATTGAGACCAAGTTGAGAACAATTAAATTAAAAAACAAATACACAGATTACTATGATAACCGTGGGCCTACAACCCCAATTCCACAAATATTAATACTGTGGCATATTTGCTGCTTGTTTCTCAAAGTGTTCTCGTATTACGTCTTTCTTTCTTACGGGCTTTACATATACTCCTGAGACTAATAATTTGTGCTTTTTCTCTTGTTCTCAATTGGCTTACAAGACAGTGATCAAACTTATCAGCCTCTTCAAGCACAAACCTGGAGTCTATTGATTCTATTCTATTGCACATGTATTTTCTGTTTTTTAGTAAATTTTATTCTTATATTATCTCCTTCTTTTTACATTATTTGGACTTTTTTAGGGGGGTTCTTTTTCTGACTTATGTGATGTAGGGTGAGTTTCCTCCTGATAAACTCGAGGACAGGGACTTGGGTACAAGTGTCGGGAAGTGCCCACAGAATGAGCCCCTCAGAGGGAATGAGAAAGGCAACTCTGGGCAGAGGGGACGCTGAACTGTAGTGTACCCCCAAAATGGCCTCTGCCCCCCCAAAGGGCTCAGGCACAAGGGAGACTTTTTTTTTTTTTAATTTATTTCTAGGAGAGAGAGAGAGAGACAGCATGAGCAGGGGAGGGTCAGAGAGAGAGGGAGACACAGACTGAAACAGGCTCCAGGCTCTGAGCTGGCAGTCAGCACAGAGCCCGACGCGGGGCTTGAACCCACGAACCGCGAGATCATGACCTAAGCTGAAGTCGGACACTTAACCGACTGAGCCACCCAGGCGTCCCAAATAAAAACATTTTTACAAAAGGTTATCTGCAGCCCCTCAAAGGGAGCATCACACAATGGGGTACCGGGGACCTGGGGGCCACTGCTCAGAGCACTTCCGAAGACCAGCCCCAGTCCCCTCTGGGAGATGGTCTCTGTGGCTGATGGCTCCCCTCTGGGTGGTCCCGTCACCAGAAGAAGTGGCCTGTATTTGCAACTAAACGACCTTCTCAGCTTGCTTCTTGTCCGTAGTGGTTTAGGGTGCAAGGGCTTCTCAGGTTGCTTTTATTTTTTATTTTATTTTGTTTTTTTGCCAGTTCCATCTCTTATCATCCAGGCTGCTGTGTTTCTACCAGTTAATCCTCTTTCATACCTTGTGTGTTTCCTACGGTGGTTACTGACGTTCAGTCTGTTAGACCAGAGATGCAGCCGTACATTCCTAGAAGGGCAGCTCTTCTCTATCTTGAGATTCTAGAAGCCTGTTTAAGCAAGAGGGTCAAGGAGACACCAAAAAAGTTCTGGAAAGGGTCTGTGAGCTTCCCGGTAGATCTTTCTGAGGCCTTAACAAAGAATGTTGCAGCCCCACTCTGCATTTGGCCTCCCCAAAGCCATTTTTAAATGTGATACATTTTATTTTATTTTTTTAATGTTTATTTATTTTTGAAAGAGAGAGAGGAAGGGGCAGACAGACAGAGGGAGACACAGAATCCGAAGCAGGGTCCAGGCTCTGAGCTGTCAGCAGAGCCTGACATGGGGCTAGAACTCATGAACTGTGAGATCATGACCTGAGCCAATGTCAGACGCTTAACTGACAGAGCCACCCAGGTGCCCCAATGTCATACATTTTAAAATCTGAAGACATGTTCAAATGTGGACAGGCTGGGAATGAGAAGCACTTCTATTCTCAAACCCGGCAAGTCCTGGCTCCTTTATGTTTTCTCTAAAATTTTCTTGGACATTGAATAGCTGGCCCTTTACCTCTCCTCTCTCTCTTCTTGCACTTTATCACAGACAGCAGGAGAAAGAGGGGGCACGTTCGATGTTTTTTCCTGGAAATCTCCGCTAGATGCGGCCTGTTGTGTAAACAGAGAGTCCCTGGAACGCAGCCATGGCCCCTTTACTCACGCGTGGCTGGTGGCTGCTTTTGTGCTGTGGCCACAGAGCCAGCAGCGGACACTGCCCAGCCCTCGGCACCTCACGTATTTGCTGCCCTCATAAACCCTGGCTGCCAGATCGCAGGGTTCCAGGGTGCCTTTCCTCTTCTGGTTGGGCCACCACTGGGTGTGGCTCCCCTTCCTCCCCAGAGCACTCCTCACTCTTTTGCGGGCCTCCCCGGGGGGGGGCGGGGTGTGTGTCTCTGTACGGACTCTGCTTTCTGCTCCAGCCCAGGGCTCATGCTCCAGACGGGCTAGTGCGGCCAGTCTCTGTCCTGCAAACTACAGCAACCAGCACACGTGCAGGGGCGTGACACCCACTTTTTGGAAAGAGCCGGTGCAGGAGGCCTGTCTCTGCTCCAGCAAGCTGGGGGCCGCTGCCTCGAGACTCCGGACGGCTCCGTGGCCGGGGGCTGGGATTACCTGAAGCTTTGCTGTGGTGCCCGGGCTGCAAAGACCAGGGCCGTTGACCGGAGTGCTCAGGACTGGCTGCTCCACCGGTGCTTTCTCACAGCGAGGCTGCCGCGGGGGGCGGGGCTTGCTCCGGGCCGCTCTGGGCCCTCCTGTTCTGGTGAGCAAGGCCAAGTTCAAGGTGCACGTGTGTGCGTGCATGGTCTATGATCCTGCCTCTCCATGCAAGGCAGCCCAAGAATTTGCAGACAAATTTAAAGCTGTCACTCTGATTCCCTTGTCTGGAAAATGGGCACGCTAATTCCTACCTTTCAGGGACAGAGCTGGAGGCTCAGTAAATGCTGTGACCAGTGGCTGGTACCCTCCTCGTCACTTCAACTCATAATGGCAACAGGCCCATGTAGTCGGGGCCTGTCACCCGGTCTATGCAGCTGAAATGGGACCGCATGCTCAGAGGGGCTGAAGGCACAGGAAACTGCTTTCTTATTTTATTTCACCCATACCCCCCTCTTTTCCAACAAAGGAATTGAAGAGTTTACAGCACGAAGCACATTCAACAAACATAATAAAATCCAAATAGAAGCCACGATACCAACGTAAAAGAGAATGCCTATCTTATATTATAATGAATCAATGTTGCTGATGCACTTAAGCTTTTCTTGGCTTTTGAGCCTCCTGGCAGCCAAGGAGAAAATAAATCATGTTTGAATTTGCAATCTTCACTATGGGAGTAGAGGATGCATCGTACTTCCTCCAAAACCCTGCCAGGCACCCGATTTTAAAATAGTTCTCCTGGGGGTGCTCTCTGATGGGGCGGAGGGGTGGAATGAAGTGACAAGCCACCGTCTTCAGCAGTGGGGCTGATTTGTTTTGCATCCAAGGCCAATGTGACCTCCGCTTCAAAGCCAACTGTTTACAACATCTCCAAGCTCAAGTGGAAACAAGGCCTGGGATTATCTCTCCATTTGGGGTCAAAAGGCATGAATTTCAGCGGCAAAATGGTCCACTCTGCAATCTTTGTTTTCTGCATGAGCTGCCAAACGCTGAGGCCAGGCCCACGGGGCCTCCTGCCGCATTGCCCATGAGCTTCGTAAATCTTTTGACAGGAGTCATTGTCTGGGGCAGTGCCCCAAACGACTTCTCTAAACGGAGTTATTCATTTGGCTATAATGGGAGGCCGGGCTGCGGGCCTGCTGATGGCCGTAATTCCACACTGGAGGCCCGTCTTGTCAGGGTATTTGTAGAGCGAGCGCAGGCCGCCAGCACGGCCAGCTGGGGGGGGGGGGGCGTCTGCGCTGAGGCTCCGGGCGTCCTGGAGGGGAAGGCAGACATCGGGGCCCTTCCTCCCCCAGCCCGGGAAAGGCCGCCGCGAGGGAACACAGGCTGGGGTTCTGAGTCGGGCGGCCGCGGTGGGAGGGGGTTCGTCCTGGTGCTGAGCTGCCTTTAGGACCCCGGCCTCACCTCCGGCCTCACCTCCGGCCTCACCTCCGGCCTCAGCGTTCTCCTCTGTGACACGAGATTGAGATCACCTGCCCCTCCTTGGGGGGGGGGGGGGCGGCTCTGGGAGGGGCGGGGGCACGACACCGCAGGGTTCTGGTTCCGGTTCCGTCCCAGCACCGGGCTCGCGGCCAGGCCCACGCAGGCACCAGATACAGGCTGGTCGCACGGATAACGACGCTGAGTGCACAGGCCACGTGGTCCCAGACGCCTGCGCGCGCAGCCTGCGCACCGCGCCTGCGCGCACGGCGGACCGACCTCCCGGGCTGAGCGCCGAGCGCGGGCGCTGGAGGGAAGCCGCCGCCCCGAGGGCCCTCCCTCCACCCCCGGGCTTCTGCCCCCCAAGCCCCCCGCGCCCCCCAGGCACTCCTCCACGCCTCGCCGCTGGATCCGGTTCACCTGTGCTGTGCCCCGGGAACATGGAATGCCCTCGCGCCCTTCGGGGGCGCCGTGTCTGGGAGACCCCGCCGTGTGGCCGCGTGGGGTGCGGTTTCCTTGCCTTCCCGGCCAGCTGTGTTCTGTCGCGCGCATGCGCCGCGCTGGGGCCCCTGCACACCTGCCCGAGCCGGCTCCGCACCTGCCCGCCCGGCCGCGCCCCCCGTGCTCACTCACCAGTTGGGTTTCCCGGGGAGGCTGTGGGTGGCCTGTACGGTGGCCGGCACCCCGCACCCCGGTGTTCCAGGGACTGCCCCCGTGTTAGCTGCGAGAGGCCTGGGAACCCCTAAGTCCCGAGCAAACGGGGGTGGGCAGCCCCTCTAGAACAGGGGGTGTCGTCTCCCTCGATGCCGAAGTGGCAGCCGGGGCCCGAGAGGGTCCACGGGCAGCGCCGGACGCGGGGGGGGGGGGGGGGGGGGGGG